>NC_090796.1:8865000-8877500 GCF_040054535.1 Antennarius striatus | reverse complement strand
GCAACCACAATTAAAGTACAACAAGTCAGTGGAGGTAGCAGCCACCATCAGAGAAAGCTTCGCAAACCTTAGCATGACCAACGGCTTTAGAGGGAAAGAGAGAGGCAGAGGAGAAGAAGAGCAGAAGTTGGACAGGTGAACAGCAATTACAGCCACCGCTGAATGCCAGCGAGAGGAAAGAGAGTAACATTCTCTGACTGGGTTTACTTGGTGAAAGTCGGAAGGTATGTGTGTGCTGGAATCTGTGGACTTAAAGTGAAGGTATTCTGCCAGGATGGTGTTGTTGTGTTTATTACTGCTTGTGTTTTGATTTTTTTTTTTTTTAATGAACTGATTAGTCAGTGTGTGAAAAAAGCCATATTAAGCAGATTAGTCTTCTGAGGCATTTGTAAGGAATACAGCAATCACCGGCACTGTAATGTCACAGATGTGAGGGAGTTTTTTTGGTACCGAATGAACAGCTATGCATTCACACACCTGTTTGTACACACAAACATACATACAGAGAGAGATACATAATAGGCAGTATAGCCATAATGAAGAATAATTTTGAAACTAATGTGTGGCTCTAATATTCATGAAGTGTGAAGTTCCTGCTATCATCATCTTTGGAAACATTTTTTAAAATGATTCTTTTTCATGGACTAAAGTGACTAAAGATGCTTTCAAGGTTTGTATCAGCAACAGAGATTGCACATAAACTGTCAGAACTGGCTCTTATTTCCTTTTGATTGTTAGTTATGCTTTTTTCGGGTGCAAGTGGGCAGAGGTGAGAGGGTACGTGGCGAGTGGCATGAATAGAGTAATGGCTGGAAGAAGTTGGTGACTTTATAGACAAAATATCAGTCCGTGCCCTTGCTTTGATGAATGACCAAATCTTGGTAACCTGATGTAGTCCACATAGGGATGCTGACAGGCTGCTTCATTTTTGTTTGTTGTGTGTTGTTGGCATAATTTGTAGGTTATTGGGAGCTGTGGACACAGTGCTGAGTTACCACCTGCTTTTCAAACCGGTTTTCTCTATTGAGTGAAACTCCTAAAGAAACCTGCCACCAGTGACAATAGCAGCAATTATATCATCAAATCACTTCTACAGCTTGAGTGGGCAGATGATAAACTTTCATTCAGTTAGAACTCATTCCAAAGCCTTGTCTTTAGTGTTTCATATCCAAGTTTTATTCAACTCTAATATGAATTTGTATCAACTTCAGTTGTAAAAAAAGAATTTTTAATTTTCATCTGGACACAAAACAGTAGCCTTTGTCCTGTGTGTTTATAAACTTACTCACTGTTTTAATTACACTTCAATGTACACCACAGCTATTGAGTTTCACATTGTTGTGTGCCTGTACCACAGATAAAAATTGAAATGGCGGATAGTATTAACAATGGTCTGTAATGAAAATGTCAGTCTCCTCCTTCTAATTCGTGCTCAAATGCAACAATCAAACCAGAATGGTGGTTCCAAAATAGTCCTTGTTGATCTCCTGTGGACCTTCAGTATCACCAACCTGAGGGCGCTGTGGGGACTCTTCAAGGTGAAAGGTCAGTCAGTGGGTACGGTCCATGGTGTTCTCATTGGGAGGATGCAACTCCTGCACACACTGACGAACAGAGAAGTCAGTCGGCGGGCAAAATGTCACTGCGCTAGATGAATAAAGGCACACACTTACTGCAAACATCAGAGTAGAGGAGTCACTTGCTGGTCAAAATGTCACTGTGCAGCTCAGATGAAACAAAATGAAGTCAGCACGTGTGCACGTACACACACACACACACACACACACACACACACACACACACACACACACACACACACGCTAAAAACAGTATTTCCTTCTGATGCTGTTTGTGAAATTCAACATAAATTTCTCATTTCTTTCTGTTCTGTTTTGGGGTTTATGTGTCTCCTGGATAGCCTTAAGGAAATCAGCCTGTTTATAGTCTTTGGGGTGGATTTATTATGTAAAAAAATAATACAACTGGGTGGAAATAAATGTTGTGACATTGCATAGGCTTATCAAAAAGATAGCAATTCTGATGTCTGTCGTAATCAATGTTAAAGGTTATCCAAAAGAATGCGTATCCAACACAGCGTTTTATTTGGTGATCTAAAATCAATTGCTAATTATGACACTACTTTAACAACATTTAGCCTAGTAGGATAAAATGTGATGACATTTCATAACCCAAAGGTTAGCTTTCTGCAAAAACATTTTTCTGTGCTATTCAACACCCTAACTTGGGAAAAGGGAAGGTGCTTGTGTAGCTCTTTTTCATGCAAGTCAGTACCTGTATAGTGAGAATTTTCACTTGATCAAGAATTAAACTTTACCTTTTGAATGTCAAAGTCTTTGCTTATAAGTGGTGAGGAATAGAATTGCAAGGCATGAATTGTAGTTATAGTGTGTGTGTCTGTCTGTCTATCTACTTTATCTATCTATCTATCTATCTATCTATCTATCTATCTATCTATCTATCTATCTATCTATCTATCTATCTATCTGTCTGTCTGTCTGTCTGTCTGTCTGTCTGTCTGTCTGTCTGTCTGTCTGTCTATCTATCTACTATATCTATCTGTGTGTCTATCTATCTATCTATCTGTCTGTCTATCTATCTATTTATCTATCTATCTATCTATCTATCTATCTGTCTGTCTATCTATCTATTTATCTATCTATCTATCTATCTATCTATCTATCTATCTATCTATCTATCTATCTATCTATCTATCTATCTATCTATCTATCTATCTATCTATCTATCTATCTATCTATCTATCTACTGTGTCTATATATATGTGTGTGTGTGTGTGTGTGTGTGTGTGTGTGTGTGTGTGTGTGTGTGTGTGTGTGTGTGTGTGTGTGTGTATGTGTGTGTGTGTATATAGATATATATATAGATATATAGATGTATATGTATGTTTGTATATATATGATTGAGAGAGAGAGAGAGAGAGAGAGAGAGAGAGAGAGAGAGAGAGAGAGAGAGAGAGAGAGAGGCGTGTCATTAATCTGCTATTACAGTGTGTCAAATAGAAGCTTTTTTTTTTTTTCTGACTTTGAAATTTGTTTCACCCATTCCTTCGGGCCTGAATGAGCCTCCTTGCCCAAGCTTAAAATGCAAAACAGCAACAGGATTTCACTCCAAAAATGTCTCTAGCCTACGGCCAATAATGTGTGTTTGTGTTGAGTGTCTGTGTGTCTGTCTAACTCAGCATGTGTCACCACTGAGAGCAATAAACCTCCAGAAGAGGTAGACAGCAGCGGGACACTCTGTGGGTGTCCTCACCTTTGTCTATTGGTGTATTTTTGTGTACTATGTACTGTATGTGCCCAATAGTTTGGCTCTGTCAGAACAATGTATTTAAACAGCTGGCAAGAAGGAAAGTTTTACACTTAAAGTTTCTGAACTCTATTGAGAGGAAAATGGTTTTATTTTACTTTCTGATCTCACCTCCTGTCATGCTTACTTTTTTTGTTTGTCATTAAATATGCATGCACATGCACTCACACACACATTAAAGATCACTGGCTACAATTAAAATGACTGAGGACTCAAACACTTATTTGTCATTGAGGGCAAGGCCATCATCCATGTCACTGGCTTTTAGTTCTTTTGATTGGTGTTCCCTTGAGGTTAAATGTCAATAAATGGAGGGATGAGACATATGCTATCTGTAGGTCGCCTCAACATGTTTTGGAAATACTCTTAACTGTTGGATGGTGATTTTAATTTGCGATTTGTCTTTCATTTCTAGAGCCTGGGCTCGGCTGACCGGAAGGAGCATCAGCAAAAAAAGTAAGTTTTTATTTTTATTGGAAAACGTCTAAAGATACCAAAACATGGATGAAAGTCAGTGGCTCCCAGAGACTTCACTTACTTTCTCTTTCTTGTCATGACATATTATTATAACATTCTCCATAGTAATTTGTCTCATCAGACAAATGTTGTCATGAATGGATTCAATGGCTGATTGACATTATTAGAACAGCCGATAATGTCGTTTTTGTAAAGAAAACTGCTGAGCAGCTCGTGTTAAGGTCAATTTTTAAAGAAACTGACAGTTGTTTCAGTTGTGTTGTAATATTTCAAGACATCTATTATTTGTGATTCATACTCTGAACATTTTTACTCTGATACTGCTAACCACAAGTCTTTTGTTTAGCAGGTATCAATATAATAAGATAAATATTGCTGGATTAGCATTATTGCAGGAGAAGATTTATATCCCAATATATTTACTGGTGTTTTGTTTCACGACGAACCTTTCTATTTATGATTCACCACCATCCAGTTTGCCTGTTACTGCTCATTGCAGTCATACTAGTCATCAAGCTAAATTAGCTGTATATTGTAGTTTCCTAGCAACCGCGGCCACGGACAGACTAACCTTTGCAGCACAACCTTTCTCCATCTGTTCCATTCGTTCAAAAGTGCAGCTTCACAGGTCTCTGCATTTGAATAGTTTACAAGTGATTCTTGAAAAGGCTGTGAAGCTGTCGATCTGTGTTTTTCTCTCCAGACATATAATATACTTCACTTTGCCTAATTAGGAAATTAACTCATTACTCCCTGCACTCTTTAAGGTTTGAATAGAAGCTTTGGAGAGTCTAACCGTTGTTTTTCCCTGTGTTCCCTTTTATTGTGTATACCTATAAAAGCGTCTGACATCGTAAAGCTATCTCGGGCAGCTTGTTATTTTTGAAACAATTTATTCTTTATCTTTGCACAAGCAGGCTCAGGTGTCAAAATGTGTTTTCTCAAATAAAACAGATTTTCGGCTGTGCGTTTCAACGGTCCATGCATGGTTTCACAGCAACAGGCATTTGCCATATACACATGGAATTTTATTTTTCACTCTTTGTGAAATTTCTGCGAGGGATATCTCTAACACAACCAGAATATTAGTCAGGTCTAACAAAGACACTGGAAGCCAAGGAGGAATGGTTTGCCATTCCACATTTGCACATTTTGTTCGGGCTAGCCCGCTTTTCCTACTGTGAACCGGCATTTTTAAAATAACTATTGATAGTGGGATGTACATTACATGAGTGATGTAAGTGTTTCTGTTTTATCCAATGTGTTGAATGCTGGCACTGCTGCACCTAACAGGAGACATTTCAATAAACGTAGCTGTATGTGTGAACCAGTAGAACCATCGTGATTATGTGTCACTTAAAGAAAATTCTTCTCCAAAGAAGAGGGAAGAAGAGGAGTTATCTGCTCACATTGCCGGGAATAAATGCAGAATAAATAATTAGTGTTTGTGTGTGTGTGGTGTTTGTCTTACTGGGTGAGTTCTAGTCTTCTGCTGTGTCACAAATAATTTCCTAATTTCCTTTCTTTCATTCATTCTGTCTTTTGTTCCTGAATCAGGAATTAACTTGTTTCTCTTATTGCTTATGATGAAATATTTCTGAACTCTGGCTCATCATTACTCCAGATGGAACAGATCTCCCATTCCTTTATCTTGAACCAGTCTTTTTTTTTTTCAGGCCTTAGTAGGTGATTACTGGATTATTTAAAAGTGGTTCTATGTACTCCACAAGGTTTATTACCAGGTGTGCAAGTAGGTTTCAAGTTATCCCCTTATTATTTTATCACCAAAGTCAGGGATTCCAAAGATGCAAAGAAAGTTATGTTCCTTAGCAAGGAGGCATGGATGAACTGCCAAATAGCACTTACTGGGTAATAAATAAGTTCTTATTTTGGCGCCTATTTTACTGAATATGTCTCAATACATTTTAATCACAATGGCTTTAGAAATTTTATGGAGCATCTACTGTATATTCAAATTGTTGTTTTTGTTATGTTCCCACCAATGGGGGCATGTAGGGTTACACTGGCCCCTCGAAACATCTGTCTGTATGTCTATAAATCCTTATTTTTACATTTTGGGTCATTTGAAATTATGCTATTTTAGTGTTTGCTCACATTCCAATGATAGAGACAGGAACACATCAGAGTGTATTTGGGGCCAGCAGTAGGTCTTGGACTGGAAGTCACTGGTTCGAGACATGGGTGGGCCAAAATATGCTCACCTCCTGAGCACTGCCTAGGTGCCCTTGAGCAAGGCACCAGCCCCCTACAAGCTGCTCATTTGGGGTGCACCAAGATAGAGCTGCCTGTCACTCTGCCTCCCACTGTGTATACATTGCATGCCTACAGGCCCCGTGTGTGTGTGTGTGTGTGTGTGTGTGTGTGTGTGTGTGTGTGTGTGTGTGTGTGTGTGTGTGTGTGTGTGTGTGTGTGTGTGTGTGTGTGTGTGTGTGTGTGTGTGTGTGTGTGTGTGAGTGTGTGTGTGTTTGGTTCAGGGGCCTGCACACACACACACACATACTTATGCATGTTCAACATTTATCATAAAAAAGAGTGAAAAGATAATTTGTAGACGTTGATGTTGAAAAGATTATGCTTTTTTCATGGTGTAAGGTATTTTTGGTACAGATGTCAGGGAAGAGCAAACAAAATGGAACTTATTTTTTCATATTAGCCATGTCAGTTTTTTCTTATGGAGGTGACATAGGTGAAACCTATTGGTAATTTACATTATTACTGATAGCATTTGGATTATGGTTTAATTTTCCTAATGGTGGATTCAGTCATTTGTTCTTGACCTATGCAAAACTCCATAGAACAAAAGATTGCACATCAGCACCATTGAAGTATTTTTTCTCTCTCTCTCTGATGACACAGGAATGCTTATCTGTGCAACTTCAGGTTTACTCTTCTTGGTTCATTTCCTAAAGGTCAGAGTGAACAAGAAGCAGCCTAGAAATACAATCCAGCACCACACCTAGCAATTCTAACTCCACTTGTGAGGGTACCTAGAATTTAGTAGGTTAAGTTGACTTCGTGTTATTCTATTCTTGCTTTTTTAATCACTTGGAACAAAGCAGGGAGAAGAGAACAGAAAATTACATATAAAATGAAGACCCACCGCATTACTCTATCTCATTCCTCAGTAGTACAATCCAAGGCAAATTCTAGCAGAAAGATAATAAGGACTGAGGGTTCCCAATGTCTGGCCAACATTTCACCTCTTTTTTTCCCCAGGCTTTTGAAATCCTAGTGTAAATACATATTGAGGAGTATATACAGTAGTGGTAATGGTGGTGAGAGAGAGAGCTAAGTAAGCGGGCTGAAGGTTGCTGCCACTGGCTTATGATCTGACCGTGGGACTATTTGTACATTTGATCTAGTGGCCGTGTGGGCACATAAACACAATCATCCATGGACACAAACACACATATAACAACATCACATAGAAACACTCGACACAGTCCTCTGACCACATTGGGTGAGTAAATTTCCAGAAAAATGTATTTCTATTATGTTGCTCAATAACCATCTTTACCAAATATTTCTTTCCAGTTTATAACCACTCATCAAAATGTGATCAGCTCTCCCAAAAACATCTCAAGATGCTCGATGCTCACAGTTAACCGGCCAACAATTGTACAAATAGCATTTGAGGATTACATTGCATTTAACACAAACAAGGCAGCTAAGCCTTTCAAACGCAATCACACTTTTCTCACCAGGTAAATCTTTCAGTATGGAACTCCACTTCAAATTAAACACTGAGGCTTCTTATTTGAAACCATATACAATCCAGTTCAGTGCATTATATTGTTAAATTCCCTTGAAAAGAACCACATCCATTGTAGAACAACTAAGACAGAGAACAGCGTGAAATACCTCTGCCTCTCCTCACAAATGAGAAAGTCTAACAGAGAGTTAACAATACCTTCGGGACTCCATTGTAACCTTAACCTCGGAGAACTGTTCTGGCACTCCTCGGAACCCATCTGGTCAGAAATATCGGGTTATGTTTGCACTCCTAACACAAAGAAATATTATTTCAGTTAAGTAGTCGTTAAATAGAATGAGTTTAACCCATGTCACATCATCTGTCTGAAATAATTGTTTTTGTATGTGTTTATGCGTTTACATGCTCCTATGCCCTCCACAAACTTTCCCCGCAAAATGCTTAACCTGATTGCCTGCTCAAAACTAAACCTCATATTGGTATCTGAAACTGTAATTTCAGATTTAACTGTAAATTAGACCTTAAAATTGTTCCTGGGAAGATGCTGGATTTGGAGGATTCCACTAAACTCTCTACCCTTAAGATGGACCTTTGGGTTTCACAAGTATGGAAATGCAAAACACACGTCTCGCTCCCTCCTCAAGGTTTCCTTCTCCTTTCCAGCATAAATAATCCCTTCAGTCTGCTGGCTAAACCCTGATTGGAATCTTGACGCCGCGTTCAATTGTGGGTTGATGGGGGAAAAGGGGGTGCCCCGAGTGTGTGTATGTGTGTGTGCGTGTGTGCGTGCGTGTGTGTGCGTGCATGTGTGTGTGTCTATATTTTAAACTATTTCAAGGCCATAAACATAATACCAGAGGGGAGTCCATCTATGTCAGGCCAGGCATCCTAAAACCATCGGTTTAGAGCGAAGGTTGGCAAACAGATCAACAAGCATGGACTCACATAAGCTCTGCAGACTCATTCACTTAAATGATAGCATATTTACTGCAAATTGCAAAGAGATGTGTAAATCTGGAATGCAATGCATCCCTTTCAGTTCTTCAGAAGCAGCGCACTATGTGTCAATACAAGGGACTGAGATTTGGCCCTACAAAACCTATGAACTTCTGCATCAGTTCTCTCTGTCCTGTGTCAGAAACCTTTATGAATTTGGAGCATGAGGTTCTTTGAGGAATTATTTGTGGGTTCCAAAAGGCATGCCTTATTGTGTACATCTTGTCTTGTTTGACTATAGTGATAAGACCCTTCTTCGTTCCCATGTACATCATTTTGTTACGAGATACCGTGTGGCAAGCTGACAAGTTCAAGAGTCAATGCCACTATGCACCTTGTCCTCAGTATGATAGCTATAAAACTAGTCCACATCAGTTTCCTTCAAATCCAATTCCCCTTATTATGACCCCTAACTTAAAGCATGTGGAAAGAGAACACTGTCCATGGTGTAGCTCGCTTTGCCCCATCTGTCTTAGTGGTATGCTATTACAGTTAGACTCTTTAATAGTTTGCTGGCTTGTCAGCTCAATTCAGAATTAATTTGACTGCATATCCATCATCAGTATATCTCAGTGTGTTGAGTCAGCCTTATGGCATACATCAAACACAAAGGGGAATACAAAGGGAATAGTATTAAACTCAACACCACAGGAAGCCAACCAAAGTGAAAAAAGACACTGAATTCCTAAATCATTTTTGTCTACTTGACAAATACTGGGCCAATTCTGTAGAAACAGGAAAGAAAGAGAGTTATCAAAAGGATGCATGAGACTATGTCAGCCTATAGGCTGTCAGGACATGGCTACATTGCTAGTCTCTCAGCTTGATATTGTAATTTTTCAAACTTGATTTTCTCTGTATATTACCTTCTTTCATGATGCTGTTATATTTAACACTTGACTAACCCACCACCACCCAGTCTTCAGTGATACATCAATTTCAACCTGTCATCAGCTGCATCAGTTGCTGCAGAGTCATCATCCCCCGCCACCACCATCATTGTCTGGACTTCAAGGGGATTTATCTTGTTGCTTATTGGGTAAGATACCCCTCGATAGTAAAATATACCCAAAGATTTTAAAATTCTACCTTCACTTGTCTCTCCTGAGTGAAATGAAAAAGAGAGGATGCATCAAGAATGACATTGGAAACATGAAAATGAAGGGATAATTTTAAAGCAGCTGAGATGGAAATACTGTATGTTTGCAGCAGTGGGTGGATGCGGAGTCCCTTTTTTGACACAGAGTGCTATAATTACATCTTTAGCATCTGAAGTTGAGATAATTATTTTTTGTCACAATAATGACATAGCTGCAAAATTCCTCTCGTCTCCTTCAGACTCATGTAGGTCCCAGGAAAATAGCATTCCTATCAACATATTTGGTTTGTGTGGACTTGTTTACAGAAATTATTTAATGATTTATTTTAACAAGCAACTCAAATTGACAGCATTGGGTATTACGCAACAGACTACTGTGATATTGCCTCTCACTTTGCTGCTTTTGCTACCAATGGTTTAATGAGCAATTAAAATAATGTAATCATTGTCATATAACAACTAAAGAAAAAGCTTGCTAACTTGAAGAAATATCGATGTTTTATTGGTGAGCCGACAGTATTAGTGAAATAAAAGCTTCTACCACGGATAGACACACACACACACACCAAACACACACACACACACACACACACACACACACACGCACAAATACACACACACAGGTTTGGATGGAGATGGTGAGTGAAAAACAAAGCTTTCTTTGATCGGATTTATTTACCAATGTTCATAGCTTGGCTGTGTGCTTTTATGATTGGACCACTGAAATCCTTTTTGTTTGTCTAATGAAACACATTGAGTGGTATGTCCTTAAAGTGTGTGTGTGTGTGTGTGTGTGTGTGTGTGTGTGTGTGTGTGTGTGTGTGTGTGTGTGTGTGTGTGTGTGTGTGTGTGTGTCTGTGTCTGTGTGTGTGTGTGTGTGTGTGTGTGTGTGTGTGCCCTTTCTACCAAGCCTTTGTACTTCCACCCTTTTTAGCATGAATCTGGTATATGGTTAGTCGCACACATTCTTTTTAGTATGTCAGAGTTCTATTGGCAAGGGTGAGAGGCTATGGTAGGAGACAGAGATGAAAGAAAAAGTAGTACTTTGTTTTCCAAAATAATTGTTTTAGTTGGGCAGCCATCGAGCGTAATTGTTGAAGTAGGGTCAGGTATGCATTGGTGCTGGATATGATTTACTTTAGTGTTTGTGCCTTAGTAATCTGAAATGAGACCTGCGGTTAAGCGCAGCTCAACCTCAGACAGACCACGTAATTGTGTAATGCATAATGTTCTGCTCGTTTCAGTAAGATCCATTCATAAACACGTCTCACACAAAATCCTCTCTATGACCTGAGAGACTACAGAAAACACTTGGTGTATTATTTCAGTTCAACCAAATATGCGTATATAATGTGTCAAATCATGCAGGAGGGAAGGAGCACAATAATATTAGCCTATAAAAAAGCATGGCTATAAATAATACATGTTAATAAATTACAATAGAACTTTACAAGTTACTAGTATTCACACTTATTATAGTAACACCTGCAGGCTAAAAATAAATAATCTCTACAAGGCAAATAAACTTTTCCCTGCTGCTAACGGTCCACTATCTTTGAACTTTGCTGTTGCAGCTAGAATTCCATGCAGTCTAAACTCTGTTTTCAAATAGCGGTGGGTTATTGAGGCTGTTAACGGGATCAGACTGAACAGATGATAGCTTTGCTTACTAGGAGCAGGAACAATTGGTTCCTTTGTAGAATTTGTTCTGTACATGAATAACTCCAAACATTTAATTGCTGCCATGGAAACAGAACAGAGTGAAAGGGACATTAGGTGAGTTGTTTGCAAGAAAGCAAGCCTTCAAAGTGACAGTGTACATGTGTGTCTCAAGGTTGGAGGTGTTTGTTTAGGTGTAGGTCAACACTTTTTCTATATCACCACATAAGCCATTCATCGCTGACAAAAGGACTGTTTTGCTACAGCATTGAGGAAGGTTAGCAATGCTCGGCAAAATCCTATTCTAAGTCAGCTTGTAATAGAGCAGTGGTGTCCTCTTGTATGGGATTGAAGAAATAAGATTTATTATTGGTCTTCTATTCACTTGGACTTAAGATGCCATGAAAAGGAGTCTTATAAGAAAAACAAAATCTAAATAACAAAGGGTCAGGATTATATTTTATGTATTAATAAAGAATGCATTATGCATCTATTTTTTTCATTTCAAAGTACTCAACAACATACCTTTAAAACCATTAATATTAGTTCACTTCGGCTGTAATGTCAGCATTCTAACAGTCTCACATTGCTAAACATTTTTATTAGACAATGTTTAACATCTATCCATATTGGTTCAGTGCGTTAGCATGCTAGGTTTTTGACAAATGTACCTAACTAAAATACCCACAAAGGGCGAGAATGCTGTTAGTTTCCAAAGTATTTGGTCATAAACAAATTTGAGATAGGGAAGATTTGCGGTTGAAGAAAATAAAATTGTTTGTTTCATCAAATTGTGTTAATTAGTATGTCAGAAAGCCATGGTGTCAGAAAATATCTGGCACTTATACTCTTCAAGAAGATTAAAATCAAAGGGCATCTGTCCGGAGAACCAGCAAAATATGTATTCAAGCCTGGAGTCCGGACATGGTGGTGGCTGATAACCCTGTTGAACAGAATGAATAGTGGAGTTGTACAATCTTTGAAGACTGGGTGGTGATGGGGTGGTGGTGGGTGTATAACAAACAGTAGAATGGAAGAGCTTAAGTACAGAGTCATATTTACAAAGACAGCAGTAAGACAAAAGATGTACAGTGCTATTAGATGGTAATGGACCATGATCACAGGAAAGTAGGATTAAGCATGCCTGAGAAATGTGAATAACTGAATAGTGTGAGAAATACATTATAGAGT
>NC_090796.1:7830000-7870000 GCF_040054535.1 Antennarius striatus | reverse complement strand
ACACACACACACACACACACACACACACACACACACACACACACACACACACACACACACACACACACACACACACACACACACACACACAGACACAAGAAAGATTTTAAGGGGGGGTAGAAAGGAAGGATGGAGAGCCTGAGGCTAAACACCCACCACACCCAACCGACTGACTGATACAGCTAATAAACTTTCATTTAAGCTAATGTTCCACTTTTTTTCTGTTTTCTCTGCCCCCCCATCTCTCGCGCTTTTTGTCATTATCTTGTCTATTTTTACACTCTTTCTTTTTGCCCCCCTCCTTTCTCGGCTTTCCTGTCCGGGAGCTAGAAGTAGTGCTGGTTTGGGGAATCAATGCATATGATACCCCTCACAGTTACTGCGCTAGAACTGTTGATGTGTGTGTGTGTGTGTGTGTGTGTGTGTGTGTGTGTGTGTGTGTGTGTGTGTGTGTGTGTGTGTGTGTGTGTGTGTGTGTGTGTGTGTGTGTGTGTGTGTGTGTGTGTGAGTGTGTTTGTTTGAGTGTGTTTGTGTGTGTTTGAGTGTGTCTGCAGTGACTGGATTATGGGATTTGTTTGAGGTTTATTTGCATGTTGTATCTTTGTTTGTTGTGATATAAGTGACATTTGTGCACTCTCAATTTGTTTTAAATGTGCAGTGGAGATGGATTTCAGCTCTTTGCCTCCATATCTGCTGAGGAGAGAAAGACTTGACTTTTTTTTTTCTTTCTCGTTTTATCTCTTGAAAAGACCAGCGCCTTGGTTTCCCCTCCCATTAACTCGAGTTCAACAGAGCAGGATTTTAACATCATCTCCATGAGACGAGTTTTTGTCCAGGGCTTAAACTTACGTCTCCCAAAAGTGCACAGCTGTTTTTAGGGCCGTAATTGACAATTTCATGGTTGATGTCAGAAATTAGCAAAGGAATTTATGTCTTCAAATGAGTTGTTTTGTGCAACCACCAGTCCCAAACTCAGAGGACATGCAGTTTAATGTGCATGGAAAAGCAAATGTGAATATTTAAACTGAATTATCGATAACCAGTTAAATCAGGCGGTTGCTTCAGCACTGTTGGTGTAGTTTTTTTCACTGCGTGCTGCATGTGGGACACAAACTCTTTCCAAAGTACTCAGTTCCGCACATCTTCCTTATACTTGAGTATTTAAATAACACTGTTTAGCGATTTTAACCGACGGAACACATTTGAGGCTAATCTTGTCCAATATAAAGTTCGGGAAAGCTTGAACAGAATCAGCTATAATTGGTTCCTTGAGACCTGCATGTGTACAGTGTGGTATAGAGTATGTTAACACAACATCCTGAGCCTCACTGATTGAAATAATATTTTCTTGTGCCTAAAGTTGGGATCCGTGGAGACAGATGAGCGCCTAACGAACAGTAGAACGCAGCAAATCATGGTTCTGGTATCTGGCTCACTCTTGTGAAGCGCCTTTGTTGGTTTTTGATTTGTAAACGGAAAGTGTTGGATCTGTTTTCTTGGTTCACCCACTGACCTACAGATGAACAAACACTTCTTTCCTGCTCTATCTATTGCTTGTAAAGCTTAAAGTATCCCTTCACTCTCCAAAGAGTAGACGCCTCCTGCAGCCGCTGCTCATCTTCTGTCACTGGAGGTGAGCTACAGTAGGCACAGCAGACATTTTTACGGTTTTCTGATAAGACGGCAATAACAATAAATCCTACAGGCTAATCAACAACTAATCACTGCCCGTTTCTCAAAAAAAAAAAACAAGAAAAAAAACAACCTCCCGGAGCGATGCAGCATTACCCTGCTCCCGCCTTCAATTACACCATTCATCATGCGTCTTATCTAGCCGCTGGTTTGATTGAGTGTGCAGTGGGAGGCATCCCAAACCTTGCATTCTCTACGCCAGAGTTCGTGCTTATGTGTAGGTGTGTGTGTGTGTGTGTGTGTGTTTGTATGTGTGTGTGTGTGTTTGTGTGTGTTTATGTGTAGGTGTGTGTGTGTGTGTGTTTGTGTGTGTGTGTGTATTTGTATGTGTGTGTGTGTGTGTGTGTGTGTGTGTGTGTGTGTGTGTGTG
Source organism: Antennarius striatus (assembly GCF_040054535.1). Lineage (NCBI taxonomy): Eukaryota > Metazoa > Chordata > Actinopteri > Lophiiformes > Antennariidae > Antennarius > Antennarius striatus. The sequence continues at coordinate 7,867,938 of NC_090796.1, read as the reverse complement.
TGTGTGTGTGTGTGTGTGTGTGTGTGTGTGTGTGTGTGTGTGTGTGTGTGTGTGTGTGTGTTGGGATGATGACAAGAATGGAAAACCGGGGGATGTGGGCACGTGGCAGCGGGTGTATATGGGACGTATTGGGATGTATGATTGTGTGTCAAAATGCTGAATGTCAGAGAGGCTTAGTGTGTGTGTGTGTGTGTGTGTGTGTGTGTGTGTGTGTGTGTGTGTGTGTGTGTGTGTGTGTCTTCGTGCACCAGATTTACAGGAGTGTATAAATCAAGCCAGATGATCGCCCCCCCCCCCCCCCCCCCATATCCGCTCTGTCTCAGTAAGCACATTTCTCTTTCTTACCCTCCTACTGTCCCGGTACTTCCTTTCTCCCCTTTCTTCCCTCCTCCACCTCCCTCCTCTTCTTCATCTTTGGTTCTGGAACTTATTTGTCTGGGGGGCCCCTGTCTAATCTCCAGCTAGGCCGGGTGTTGGGAGACGGGCGACAAATTTTAATAAGCAACTGGGCGCTGTAATTTCACAGCCTTGGAGAAAGATTAGGCTGATTGATGTTGGACTCGCCTAATGGTCCAGCCTACGGCTCACGGCCCAAATTGGCGGTGATGAAAGTTTTGTGCAAATTTAGATGGAGAAAAATAATCCACACATCTTCCCTCCGTCTCTCTGTCTTCATTTATTCTTTGAATGTCTTCCCTTTTGTGTTTGTGTCCTGGTCAATCTTTTTGTCAAGGTGTCTTTCTCTGTTCTGCATCCTTGCTCTTCACGTTTGTTTCAGGCCGTCTCTCATTATTGTTCATGCACCTCTTTCCACTCTTCTCCTTTTCTCTCTTCCTTTCTCATTCTCAACACTCCTTCTCCGTGTTTGGTTTACCATCATCGATTTGTCTCTCATCTCATGTCCCCCTGTCTTTCATCATTTTGTAGTTTTTCTCAGTCATTCCATCTCGGAGGTTATTTTCTGTCACTCACATTCTCATTTGCTCCTTCACTCCTATTTCTTGTCCTTCCGTCTAAGATGCCTGCCTGTGTGTTTGTTTGTATGTGTATTGGTCTGAAGGTGTGAGTCGCTCCTGCGCTGTCAGGACAAATTCATCCTAACCTACAGAGAAATGGGACAACAGGGCTGATGACTGTCTCTTTCCACCTTGATCTATTCCTCAGGCTGTTTGCTGCTTTCTCTCTCCAGTCCACCAGATCGCTCTCCGCTGGCCGGCAGCTCTGACAGCCTCCGTCTGCCATGCGTTGTCATGCCACAGATTTCCTGGCCACTTTTCAGGATATGGCAAATTCTTGTCAGTGTCAGCTCCTTGTCCCACTGGCAAACAGTATCATCCATGTGTTTGTCAGACTGTTCTACAATATTAAAAATTCCAGTAACTCATTCCAAGAAAATCCCAGTTTAGTTACAGTTACCATGGCTGCCTGGGGTTTGAATTGGAGTGTGTTACATATGAATGCATTGTTGATCTCTGGTTCTGTCGCAGCATCTTGGTTTGAAGCAGCTTATGAATAATAGTGCAAACCCAGACAAGACTATGGCTTACAGAAATGCAAACTTATTAAACATGGGGCCAAAACAGGAACAGATTTTTTCACCAGATATTGTGTTATTGAGGGACTGGAGCAAATATGTCAAAATAAAGCCAAAGCAGATTCCTGCCTGTCTCGGTTTGTGCAAATTTGTACAAGACACGGAATACTGTGGGTTCTAAATCATATGTGAGCAAAACAGTACGACTGCTCTGACCAACACTCCTTACACAGAGTGGGACAGAAAAAAAAAGTGCCAGATGCAGGGCAGTAGAGATTGGCCTCCGGGAAAACCAAAAGGCAGTGAGGGCTACACTAATCCTGTGGTAATAAAAGACCACAGCGCTGCTTGTTATATTTGATATTCCAACTGTTATAAAATTCCCTGAGAATGGGTGAATGCACACACTCTCATAGGATTTCTAGCCCTCTAGGAGTTCAGCGCACTGTATGGGTGTGCATTTAGTGTACGGGAGTGGGCGCGTGCATGTGCACATGCTCATTTTAGCACATCCATGCAGTGCATGCATGCATGCGGGTGTGTGTGTGTGTGTTAGTCAGCTATGCAGCTCACATTCCCTCAAAACAGCAACTATCCTCTCCCTGTCTCGCTCTACTCCCACACAGATCTCCTCTCTTTTTTTTATCCAAAGAAGATGCTGCTGAACTTGTCCTCCTCCCTGCGCTGACACGTTGAGTTATGCGCTGATCTATCATTAATAGCTTCATTAGCATTTTATTCCCTTTGAGGTGCTTGTGTACGTAGTTGTAATTACAGCATGGATACTTGCGTCGTTAAACAAAGGGATGTCTCAAATTCTGTCTATGACAAAAGCTGACGTGGGCAAGAGGTATGGGGTAATAACTCCAGCTCCCAACATAAAGTGAGCAGGCAGTCCCCAAATAAGCATTCCCTGCTCTGTTCCCCTTAAAGGCCTCCTCGACAGTGTGTTTCTTAACTCATGTTACCCAACCAGTGGCATTTTGCAATATCCTGGACGAATGTGAACAAGAAGAGCATTTATTTCAAAGCCAATCTATACTCCATCCAGGACTCGAGAGACAACTCGAGCGCTTTGATGCACAACAGTATAGTTGCAGCGTCGCCGGGTAGCGCCAGCTGTAAATGAGTGGTAACCGCCTGTAAAGTTTATCTTGGCTAGGTGGCCCTTGTTGATTGCTCCCAAAGCCTGTGGCGGGATCCACAACACAATATCATCTTACTGGCCACAGTCCTGACGACTTCCTAAAAGCAGTGCGGTTGTAGAGCCGGTGCACACAATTCCTTTGCCTTCTCGCCACAGGAGTTGTTACGACGTGCAGGGTTCACACCCGGCTAGCCAAAGTGGTTTGTTGTGGTTGATTCTTTATTTTTGTCATGGTAGAGAGGAAGACTGAGGTCTGTAAGTCTCAGATGGATGACAGACACACGGAACGCGGCTTGGATTGGAAACCTGGAACGCTCAGATCCTGGTTACCTGTAACTTTTCTTTCTTTAAATGTCTGGCGGTCATGCATGCGGTAATTTGGTGCACAAGCTTTTATGCAGGTGGGTGTACCTCGCTGTTTTGTGGAGAGACGGTAGGATGGGACTATTTTAATACGTAAGTCTTTGGGACACCATCACTAATGGATATTGTTTGGCTGCTCGGTTCTATTTCGTCTCCTGCCTTTTCCTCACTGGATTTGATTTCAGCATGATGCCTTTTTAAAGGTATGGTGTGATCACTTTGATTATCCTCCTTTTGATTATCTACTTCCCATGATACTGGGTAGGGCAGGGGCAATAATGCCAGGAACCCAGAGCGTATAAATAGCCTGTGTTTGTCAAACGCTCTCCTCCCATCCTCCCATCTCATAGTTTTATGATGGCTGATACTGCGGGATATTAAATGGGCCGAGGGAGCACTTTGATGTTCCCCCCCATGCGATGGTGGGATATGGCTTATATTGTGCACCACAGGGGAGGTGGGGCTCGTCTGCTCCTGTGGGCTGGGTCGCGGACGGCGGTGGAGGAGGGAAGTGTGCATGGCAAGTTGCTGATGGGAAAGAGACGAATGGCGCGCCTTTGTCAGAAGTGGTCATGTGCTGAGGAAAGAGTCGGGGAGAGTGAGAGGGAGGATGGAAGGAGGGCTTGACTGATTAACCTGTTTACCTCCCTGAAAACGCTGCGGGCGCCATTCTGATTAAGGTTCAGTCTTCCATCTATCATCGCCATGGCCAGTTTGGACCTTCAGAGCTGCTGACACTAAACACTGTCAAAACAATGGAGTGTCCACCACGCCCTGCAAGTGTGCAAGCAGCGTCGGTTGTCTCTCGTGGGGAATGTTCCTCCTTATGATTCTGAGCCCCCTCTCACACGTTCAGGTTTTAAATCTCTCTTCATCGCCTCCTCCCACTCCACCTCTAAGCTTTTTTCCCCAACTCCAGGCTTTTAGCACCTCCAGCATAATGCGATTACACCCGTTTGGGGATGCCAGATTATCAAAGGCTTTCTAAAAATATTTCCTCCATCTGAGTCACGGTGGCCTTTTCTGAGTGGACCGAATGCAGCAGCGGGCAGAGGTAGTGCCACACAATGTTCTGGCAACTCAAGCACAAATGTCAGATCCTTAAAAGCTTTTTGCACCGTCTTGGACCCGGTGTGTTCAAGGACAGACGGATGGTGAAGTAGAAGACAAGAGTTGGAAATGAGATCAGGCCTTGGACTATAGAGGTCAGTGAAGGCAGCAGACAGGAGGCATCGTTTGTCCTCCTGCAAACATTGTCCTCCTTGATTTGAGTCACCAGCATTGATCTTATTAGATCTCTCCTCTTCTTTACAAATGGTGGTAGAAAATTAGGTCAGCGCTACATTTGATTCCACTCATTCCATTATGGGCATGTTACTATGTAAAAAAAAAAAAAGCTACTTTGTTTTTCTGCTCTTTTTCTGTGCCTTTCTCCAACCGTCTCAGGCTTTATCGTTCACATTCTTTCTTCGCTCCTGCCAGTGAGAGTTGACTGAAAACACATGGACATCGGCCTGCCTCGTCATGCCTCGGCATACAGTCACAGCTATCAAGCCAAAAAACAAAACACAACCAGCTTTCACTGAAATGACAAGGTTTACTATGCAGTTTCAAAGGTTGACATGCACTCAGTGTGTTTGACTTTTTTGGTAGTTTGTACATCCAAAAATTAATTTTGTTTTACATCTTGACATCTTGAGAGGATTTAATTGATAAGAAATGCACATTTAGATGGATAGACTGTCTAAATGCTGCAATTCAGCTTTGGATTAGTTTTGATTTTGGTTTGTCTAATTCGGTTGAATTCAAGTCAGCTTCCATTTCATCCACCTTGCACTCAGAAAAGATGCTTGCTCTTGTTTCATTTTAAGCTGAGAAGGACTAGCGTACACATTTGTGTGCACATCTGTGCACATAAAATTGGTGTAGGCAATGCCATTATTGGCCCACATGGACCCTAACCCCCCCGGGGGGCAGCCGGGAAGCTTTAGGTGATTTTGTTTTAGCGTAGACAGCCTGTGTGATGTTAGAGCAGCCTGTGATGGACTGATTTAATCCTACTGATGGTGCTCGTAACACACACGGGAAAAGGTTTTGACGTGTGTATGCACACACGCATGAAGCCATACGTATGCATTCGTACACACTGATCTGTGTGTGCGTGTGTTTTCAGTGTTTGTGTGTGTGTGTGCGTGCGTGCGTGCGTGCGTGCGTGCGTGCGTGCGTGCGTGTGTGTGTGTGTGTGTGTGTGTGTGTGTGTGTGTGTGTGTGTGTGTGTGTGAAACAGAGAGGTCAGCAGAGCTAACACAGTCCCCTGGCTGTTCTCAAGGTTAATGCGGGACTGACAGCGGCTGCTATTAGCGGCCTTCAGATTCTTTCCACCCCCCCCATATGCCGGGCTGATTCATCCTGGTGGCAGCAGTGCATTAAGATGTAACAGCCCCCCTCTCAGGTGTTACTCACCCCTTTGGACAGGGCCTCCATCATAATTTTACATTCCCTATTAACTCTGAATCTCAAACACAATGGTCCATTAAAGGGAGAGGTGCTGCCGCGGCCCCCGTTTCCTTACATGTCATTCGACTCTTCCTATATGTCATTATTTCATGCCGTCCCATTGTCTGTTAATTGAAATACCTCAGACATTGTCTATATGGTCCATTAAAGGGACGAGAGCCTTGTTCCTAAGTGTCACCGCTGCTTTAGGTGCTATCTCATTAATTTTCATGGTCTGTGTTTGACTTACTAGTGCACAGAGAGGTGGAGCCGAGGAGAGAAAATAATACCATCAAGACAAAATGCACAGTAGCACGCTGAAGATCACTCAAACCATCGAGAACCTCATTTACATTTTAATTCAAAGACATTAAGCAGATGCTCATAGCGCGTGCAGGTTGATGTTTAGTGTCTTGCTCAAGGACACTTTGGTGATGCGGGTTTCACCGTCAAATGAAAGAGTCACAAAAGCCATTTGCTTTTGCGTGGTTTATAGTCACAGTCTGCCTGTCTGTCTGTCCGTCCAGCTGGCACACACGCCTTGTATCTAAATATGTAATTATTGTTTGAATGTAAAAAAGTAGATCATTATTTATCATTATCATTTATAGATGCTGAAGGTGGCCAATCATGTGCAAATGACAAAGGTAGCTGAAATCACAGCTCTGAGCATTTATATGCTGTAAAAGCAGAGCAGAGGTGGTTGGTGTGTGTGTGTGTGTGTGTGTGTGTGTGGGTGTGTGTGGCGGGGGGGTGTTGTGGGGGGCAACGCCTGGGTCCATATGAAGAGTGATGATGTTGTTGACTCACTGTCGGCCAGATGCCAATCAATCAATTAACCAATCAATACTCATCTGGCGAGCGCCTAAGGACACTGGAGAAAATCTCCTAGAAACACTCGAATCAATTACTTTTAGCCTCAGTGGCAGACTCACACACACACACACACACGCGCGCACACACACACACACACACACACACACACACACACGCACACACACGCGCACACACACACACACACACACACACACACACACACACACACACACGGATACAGTAATATTTATTCAGATGAAGGCTTACTCCTTAAAGTCTCTGCCTCCTCCTCCTCTTCTTCTCCCACATCCCAAACACACAGGAATCAGATTGCAGCGACATGGGAAAAGAAAAATGAGTGAATTCCGTGTGTCTCCTCATTCCCAATTCCCTTTCCTCCTCCTCTTCCCCCCTCTCCTCTTCTCTCTCCTCCCATAATGGAAAGCAGCATTCCCTGGCTGCCATCAGCAGCTACACTTCAACAGTTAATAGATAGGCCTGGCAGCTTATGGTGCCCATGCATTTTTAAATGTGAGTTTGATGACTCCTGGAGAGAAGGAGGGACATGAGAAGTATGCTTGATATTTCTTCTCTGTTTGTGTGCGTGTTTGTGTGTGTTTGTGTGCGTGTGTGTGTGTTTTTGTGTGTGTGTGGATGGTATGAGTGTCATCTTGTTTGCATTTTCTTTGTTTCTCTGCTCTTCAGTCCTTCTTTTCCTTTTTCCTTCACTTGATTTCTTTTAAATTCTCTTTGTCTCTTGCTTTATTCTTTAAAGACGGAGCACACACGCACAGTCATCGCTGATCATGTTACAGGATGACCATATATGTAAGATGAATCCGGCTCTTGTATTTCTTAATATCACAACTTTGGCATTTGTGCTATGACCTTTCGGCATTGTTGGGCGAGCCAGTCTCATGGTGGGTTAATATGTCGCGGAGAAGAGGTCAGGACAGGCTGACCACCGCTCTGTAGCATCCACCCTGACCCACGATCCCCCACTGCCTCTCCACTGTTTAATACATATAAACACACACAGCTGGCAGGCGGCGCCACAAGTAAAGTCACTGCGCCTTGAGTGCCGTTCCTGTGTCGCTGATGGCACCAGCGGGGAGCGATGGAAATAGGCGTATCCGTTACATATAGAACAATAACATGTTACCTCATAGCCATTAAACGTCAATGGAAGCACAATGAGCAGCGGCGTGGGATGATGCTGTCATCTGACGTATGTCCACACCTGTGAATGGATGATTCCTCACAAACCAGCGGCACCCAGCCGACATGGAAAATCCACTTCATGTGGATCTGTGGAGAGAATCATTATTGTGTTGCACTCATGCTGCTCTTTTGCATGTGTGGAATGTTGTGGCCTCATGCTTCTACAAGTCTTCAAATACCAGCGAGCTATAAGATGTGATATCCAAAGCATGACCCATCAAATTTACAATGATGACGATGCGTCTTTGAGAAGGACTGAGTCAGATGGAGTGGAATAAAACAAAATAATGCCATTGGAATCTTTGTCACAACTATGATTTTGAAAGCAGCGAGCTAAAAGCACCAGCTTGTTTTTGTGTCTGATTTTCACCAACTATTTCTGTGCAGACATATTCAGGCAGTTTCAATCCATGCATAAAAGTCAGCTTTAGCAAAACCAAGAAAAAAATGTTTCCAGTCCTTATCCTTTGTGCAAAGCAACACGACGTCAACTAGCTAAGTGCTAATCAGATAAGTGGAAATAAAAACTCCTGTTAAGCTCCCTAGAAATGTGAAGCTGAATTACACTTTTAACCTACTTCCTAAGTAATGGATATGATTCAGCTCCTCTCCTTGTGTTAATTTAAAGCCTCATCATTACATCCATATACAGACACCCCCAGTCTGCTGCAGATTATCGTTCCACTCCCCTGTAAACAAGATGCTTTCAAGGCCTGTGGAAACTTTACAACTTTGTAAAGAATGTCTTTATTATAATGCTGACTTTTTTCATGCCTGACATCCATCCATCCACCCACCAATCCATCCATCCATCCATCCATCCATGTGATAATGAACTGAACCAAACCAGCAGATGCAGTAAATATAGTTGTGTACACATTCCATCTACGTATTGAGTTGCCTGTAGGAACCGTTCCTTTTAAGAGGGTACACTCTCTCCGAGGCTCAGGTCGCGTTTGATCCTCCAGTGTGCGAGCGGCGGCATAAACAGGAAGGGGCCCTGCGCTTTAGTGCGTCATTAGCTCTCGCGTCACTGGATCTTCTGTGTTGAAATGTGCCAAAGAGTTTTGCATAACATTGTTAGCCTGATATCCTTGATAGGTAAATGAAGGTGACACAGCCACGCAGGCAGGAACACACACACACACACACACACACACACACACACACACACACACACACACACACACACACACACACACACACACACACACACACACACACTTACAGAGTTGATTAGTCGTGCATGCTGAAGATACAATGAAACATCCTGAGCCAGCTGTACTGGGCTCCCTTATGAGAATAGAATGATGTAAATGTCTTTCTAAAGGTGCACACATCTATGTCCATACATATGGAATATGACAGGTTAGGTTTTTGTGAAGTGTTTTATCTCTATATGTTCAGTATTTGTGTGTGATTGTGTGTGTGTGTGTGTGTGTGTGTGTGTGTGTGTGTGTGTGTGTGTGTGTGTGTGTGTGTGTGTGTGTGTGTGTGTGTGTGTGTGTGTGTGTGTGTGTGTGTGTGTGTGTGTGTGCGTGCATGTTTGTGTGTGTCAGCGGGTGGGGTGTGTGGAGTCTGTTGGAGTCCTGCTCAAAAATGTGGACCTCATTTGTGCTGGGCCTCTCGCTAACTGGAACAGGGTTGGAGGTGTATTGAGGGAGCCACCCTGTAACCCCCTCCCCTCACACACACACACACACACACACACACACACACACACACACACACACACACACACACACACACACACACACACACACACACACACACACACACACACACACACACACACACACACACACACACACACACTCACACCTACATAGCATTGTATTACTGTATATTGTGACTAGCCAGTAGACAAGTGGACTTTCCACTTTAACAGTATCTAACTCAATCTCCCATTTACAAATGACATCCACTGTTTTCTAAGCTGAATGAGATGGAGCACATTGTGTTCAGCGTTGTTATTATTCACAGTGGAGACATTTTCCCTCAGCTCTGTTGGGGAGGGGGGTGCTGATCTCTGTCATATGCTTAAGCTCTGCTCTAACTGATTAGCTATTGGAGTGGTGTATTGGGATCGCTGCAGTGCATACTCACCTCCCTATCCTGCTGTTCCAACCTCTGTTCCCTGTGTATGAGTGTGTATGTGTGTGTGTGTGTGTGTGTGTGTGTGTGTGTGTGTGTGTGTGTGTGTGTGTGTGTGTGTGTGTGTGCATGCGTACGTGCGTGCGTGTGTGTGTGTGTGTGTGTGTGTTCGTGTGAGTGCACACCGCTGCACCTCGGATGACATCTTCCTGTATGAAAGCTACATTTGTTTTATCTTTCTTGTTGGACAAAGATTCTCTGTTCATCTACGTCGGCTCCACCAGGACTGAAGGAGTTTTGATTTTAAGGCCCTGAGGGGTGACAGGGGGGGTCTGATGTAAAGGAACTGAGTGTTCTGGGTTTATAACCCGAGACAAAAGGGGGACATCATTACAAAATGATAACAATGATTTTTATTTTAAAAGTTGGATCCAAAATTGTAAAGTTTGATCACTTACAACAATGAACAAGCATTTTAGGAAAGTCAGCTAAGGCTTCATTGATTTTCAAAGCAAAAAGCATTTTTACCAATAAAAAACCCACACATAGCCTAGAATGCTAATTTTGGATCAGGTCCCGGTGACTGTTGAGAGACGTCACAGCCTCTGGTTCTGTCAGGTGGTGAAACAGACTGAAGCCGAGTGTAACGCTGGGAAACAATAACATGCATGTCAGACCCCAGACCAGGGCAGGAGGCTCGACTCATCACCAGGAAGCCACTAGATCTCCTGCTGCAGCCTCCGTTCACATCCACTTCACCCTAGTCTCTCTGGACATCATCTTTTTTCATCATCTTTTTCTTTTTGTTGATCTTCTATTGCTTCCCACTCCCCCTCTTGGGGTGTCAGATGTGTCTTATGTTCTGTGTTGAGTGAGGAGCTTGTGTTCAGTCAGTGGTTGGTTTAATTCATGTATATTTTGCTTATTTTCCAACTATTATTTGCTTTTGAAATGTGAATTCTTTTGGATTTTGTGCCAATGTAATTATCTTGTAATTTGGCTTATGTGAATAATTGTGATTTTAAAAATCAAACCCACTCTTTCTTCTTCTTCTTCTTCTTCTATTTCATCTCTGGAGAGGCAAAATTTGCAATTTACGTGACCAGAAAGAGAATTTAAAACAACACTGTTCAAGAAGCAGCTACTGTTTTTTGCTGTAACATCGGATGTCGCTTAAAACTAGAATTTGGTTTTTACAAAATGACAAAAGACCTGAATAACTTTCGGAACATCTGGTGTCACAAAAATGTTCAATGCACTTTAGTTGATGATCAACTCAGTCTTGCAAATTTCCTGTTATAATGCACTGATTTTTAAATTGTATTTCTTTTTATTTGTTTTTTAGTATTTTTGAATCACTTTAGCACTTTCATCTAATGTAAAATTGTAAAATGTTTGAGTGCGATTAAAGTGTTTTTGCAAAAATCAAAAAAAAATCTTCTTCTTCTTTGTTCTTTCCATGGCTTTCTCTTCCATGCTGTATTGCTTCCTACATTTGTCGGTTCCTGCCCCCCCCCCCCCCCCCACACACACACACACTCTCACACATATTTTCCTCCCGGTATCTCTATTTCTCACTTCCTTTGTCCCCCAATCCAGAACATATTACCCTTTAACTCCCTCTCTCTCTCTCTCTGTTATACCTCCCCAACTCACATCCCTCTCACTTGCCTTCTTTCCCTCTTTTCTTCCAAACTCTTCCATTCTAACCCCCCCGCTTCATATTTCATATTAAGCAATCCTTTCCATGGAGCCAGCTGTGTAAACAATAGGGATCGGCCCTCCATGTTTTCTCAGAGTGAGAGAGAATTGTGTAAAAAGTGGGGCACAAGGAGCTCGCTGCACGCTGTCCTCACCAGCGATCTTCGGCCCTTTAGCTCCCCGACATCCTTTGAGCAAGGGAGGGACTTTCTTGGCATGGTGTTGATGTACATGTGTGAGACTGAGTGTTAAGTGTATGGGGCAGTGTGTTTATGCGGGTGTGGGAGCTTTCTGTTACCATAGCCCCCTGCAAATATTGACCGAGGTGGATAGCTACAGTGAGCAGTTCAAAAGTAAGCACAGCATGTCACGTTCTGCAGGTCATGCCTGGAATTTTGTCACCATGTGCGTTCTTGCCGGAAATAAAACAGTTTACTTAATTTACAGGGAACACTACTTTTACTTTATCTACGCTATCAGCAGCCTGTTTTTGATGCAAACGTCCAAAGATACCGCCGGTGATGCTGCGATTGGATATTCTTTGTTTAATATTCTTTATTTAAAGGTGTTTTTGCGTGTCATGGGGTCTGGTTGGCACAGTTAGCAAATGGGTGTGCATCTGTCAGTGTGTGACTGTGTGCTTCTGGGTATATATATATGCATGCATGCATACAGGTAGGCAGATGGTGTAGTTTTGCATGGACAGCCACAGCACTCGTTATGTGTGAAGAAAGTGGGCTACTGTCTTACTGAGACACACACACACACGCACACACACACACACACACACACACACACACACACACACACACACACACACACACACACACGGCTCATCTCTGGCTTTATTTTTTGCAGGTGCAGTACTTGCTGGCATTTGAGATAATTAAAGGCTGACCTTTCTGAGGTGAGACAGAAATGTCACCCAGCCTGCCTCACTGACAAGTGGATTCACCCCAGGGGGTCCTTGGCAAAACGGCTGAGGATTTTCACAGTCCTGGATGTGCACTTAGCACCCTTTAGCCTTCTTTGCCTTAGATTCTGGCTGTCATGGAGAGGGCAATCCAACCTCTGACCCATGGCACCTCAGCTCATGATGAGTGTAACCGTCTCCAAAGCCCTTTTAACACAGGGATTGCACAACAGTATGACAAAGGAAACCCTTCTCTATGACTTCTTTGTTTGTTTATGTTGAACAAAAACAAAACAGTGGTGCAACACTGAACGGCGTTACATCATCAGAATGTCACAACCCTGTTTTTCTGCCTCACATTTACACAGATGACATCTCACTGTTTTTCACAGAAAAATCTCATCTACAGCAGTGGTCCCCAACCTTTTTTTACGCTACTGACCAGTTAAACGTCAAACAATATTTTCACGGACCAGCTTTTAAGGTTTGGTGGATAAAAACAACAAAATAAAATATACGACCAGTACAAAAGCTGTTATTTTACATCTTTCTTTTTCTATGTAAGTTAGGTATTCTTTCTGTGCAACCCGGTACCTTTTGACCAAAGGACCTATACCAGTCCACGGCCAAGGGGTTGCAGACCACTGATATACAGTATGATGCCTAACAATGCTAAGGGTAGCATTGGTTCCCCAGGTTTTCTTAAATGAATTTTTTAAAATAGTTGCTTTAAGTTTATTATTATTTACCAGGGTTAGAAGTGCCTGTGAAGATTACCCAAAATTATTCACTTGTAAAAACTGAAGACCTGTGATTTCAGTTAATGCATCGCAGTTTTTTTCATGACAGTTTTTTGTTGTGGTAGAGTTAACAGACCATATATTGACACAATGTTATGCATTTTAAAGTGCTTTTTAAGTTATTTATGCTGTAGAGTATGAAGAAGAAGAGAAATAGATTACCTGCAACAATTGTAGCAGATCAGCTGTGTGCTTCAAACACACACACACATACACGCGCGCGCGTGCAGATGTGGTCTGTTCTTCATGCTAAATCCATCTCATCTGAGCTACTAATGTACAGTAAATGTAGTGTACTGTCACACTCTCCCTCAGGGCAATAAGATGACATGAAAATGTGATTCAGGACATGAGTTGACCACACATGAATGAGCGTAACACACAAATACACACAAACATACCAATACACATACATGTAAGTTGCTTGCCTACACCCGAAAGCTTTGACACTTGTTGATATACACACTCGTGCACGCGCATCGCTGCACTGACCAATGCACGCACATGTTTTGAAATGTGCTTTTTGTGCACATTCACATATGCACGAAAGCACATTGGCTCCCACAATGTCACATTTCACTTCTGACGTATACATCTACCCACACTGCTGTCCTCATAAAAATTTCAGTGAATCGTGCTTGAGCGACTTCCATTATGTGTAACACTGCAAAGCCTTACAGGCTTACAGAACCCACTCTGTGCAGTTATAGCCTGACATACACTCCTAGCTAGCAGCCTGTGGAGAGGTTTCAGTATAAATCCATATGAGTTTTATGTTCAGCCCATTATAGAGAAACTTTTGAAGTCTTCAACCTTAAATGGTGACATACTATGTCGTCAAGAATCAAGCCAAACAATTACAAGACATACTTTTTGTGACGCACCGTGTCTTTTTTAAAATAGCAGGTTGAGCACCTAGGCGATGTTCATAAATCATGCCTGCAGGAAAGGAACAGTTTTCATAAAGTTGCAGTTCAAGGACATTTTTCACTTTACATTTTACAAAGATGTGCAAAACTATTTCCACCAGAATTAATATCCAAAAAGTTAACATTAGCATTACCAGGAGGTTAACATTAAATGTGGTGGTGTTAACAGATTAACATATTAAATTGTCGTGTTGCTGACCACCAGCTGCTCTCCTCACAGAGATGTGCAGCGTTATCGGGGCCGACAGTGACGTGTGTGTGCATGTGTGTGTTAATGTTAGTGGGTATGTGTTATCATGTCAAGAGTCCTGCTGCGCTTTTTCCCCAGACTCACTCTAAAAACCAAACATTCAAAACACAGTGTTTGTTTCATTGTCTGACCTTTTGTATGCATCTGTGAACATGTGTGTTCTACTGTCTGCGTGCTGAAATGCGCATCTCTTTATATTTATGAACACACCGGAGTGTCTGTATGTCAAGCGTTGCATTGGCCATCCCCTGTGGCTTTCTGTGCTGCGTTTTCATCCCGTTCACCTTGACCTCATGCTGCCATTTGCTTTTTTCTGATTATTAATTCAATGTCTGCTGTCACAACCAATTAGTCTCGCTCATGCCTCTTGACCTCTGACCCCGTCTGTTACATGGCAAACACTGAGTAAAGACCAAGTGACCCAGATATAGTTTGTTTGTTCTCTCCCTACTGTAAGTGATCACATGCATTCTCTCAGTATCTGTCCTCTATACAGCAGCATGCCTATGTATGAGTGAGTATATTGAAATGGGATAGGCAGATAAATATAGGTTTAAGACAAATAAATGGATTGGAATTGTTAGACACTCTTTGAAAAGATGTGCATTAATGGTTGGATACCAGGCCCTAGGGTCCTCATCCACTTCCATAGGCTACATGTACCATCAGCTCTTTTTCCTGGCTACACCAGTCCATGTTAATGTTCTGTAAGTACAGCACTGAAGCCAGTGAGTTAATTTTTTATGTGTACATGTAGCAGCAACATAGAGTTCTCATTCCTGTTTGTTACACTCAGTTTCCTCCCAGCATCTTATCATCTTCAGCTTATGCATGTTTATATCAGAAAAGTCTGTCAGCCTTGACAGAGCAGGAGCACATCTCTACTACAATGAAGCCCGGCAGCCATGCAGCATTATGCACAGAAGTGTTCCCATGTTTTTTTTCTTCCCAATATCAACGACCTTGTGTGCCAGCTGTATCATATGGACCGCATACATCACCAAACGGGGGGTGTCTGCTGCTGAGATGTGAGAAGACCCTGAGAGAGGAGTGGCGGGGAGACTAGTGGGTGTGGAGCAGAGTTAGGGAAAAGAGACATGCGCTCGCAATAAAAGACAATAGGAGATGTCTTATCTCATGCTCATATATGCTGATACGTTTTGCCTTTATATGTACACATGCAAACATGTGATTTATAAGTACAAGCTCAAGGATTCCTGCCTCTCCTGCAGGATCAGAGGACACAGCCGAACGCCGTTTTAACAGCAGCTGAGCCATGATTCCTCATTTAGAGTTGTGCATCTGTGTTTTGCGCTGCTGATAGCGTGTATTTGTTTTGTCCTTTTCTTTGACAGAGTGATTATACAGGTGCTGAGATATGTTCTCCTTCTGTGCACACTCCTTTGTGGTTTCTGTGGGGGCGTCAGCACACTCTCAGCTTCAAGCATCTCATTCATGTTAGGCTCCCATTTTTACATACAGTACACTGTTTATTCAGTTTCAGTCCTCCATTGATTATTCTAAAAGAATGTTCGGAGGAGGCTGATGATGACTTTAGATTGCATTGCAATGGATCTAGAAACCATCCATCATCCACTTGTCAGAGGTTATGATTTACTGTATGATGTCATCATATGGACTATGGATGTAGCTCATTGGATAAATGACGTCCTGTGGCTCATCGATGTTGATAATGAAACATCAAAGTAAGATTGATATTTAAATTTTTATCCACTCCTGATTTTGGTTAATCTGCCTCTGTCTGGCTTAAGCTCTTGAGGTTTTGTGTGAGGAACACCATCTTCATTCCAATCCAGTCAGAGGCAGCATGGGGGCGGACAATAGTGTTGCTATTACAGGATTTATTAAAAATTAATTAAGGATTGAGATATTCACTGGTGTCATTGCTCAGTGACATTTCCATGAAAACCTGTATAAAACCCCACCAGGAATGTGTTTTTAACAGTTATGTCCACATGAGAGACTGTCTTCATTTCCATCTTTCCTCTGTCTCCACTTCCTTTGCAGTAAACAATCATATCACTGTCTATTTACTGTGACACCACTTAAGATTGGGTGAACCACTTCAGGTGTAAGTGCCAGGAAGTTTGATGACTCAGCACTTCTTCTTATGGGTAGCTACACTACAAAGATAATCATGAAGGAAGTGGTCAATTACCAACCGGTGAGTCGTGTTTCTTCATTGAGAACCACTTGTGTGGATGTGTCATTAAAGTACATAAGTGTATGTTTTTGACAACAATGATGAATCTTAAGAGTGCGACATTGAGTACAGCGAGACAACATTTCATAATGGCCATGGCTGATTTGCACTCTGCATTATGAAACCAGAAAGTACTCTCTCGCAGGCCATTGTTGTCTCTTTTGGTGTAATAGGTGGCTACTCAGCGCAGAGGAAGCACTTTGAACACAAATAAAATCAAACTCTATTCATCTGTATTCAGCTTTATAAAACATGCAGTTAAAGCTCTTCTGCTGAACACAAGTACCCCACCCACCCAGCCTCCCCCCAGCCTATAAGCACCACACACACCAGCCTATTGTGATAGGGTGGCTCGAGAGCACTTAAGCAACAATCAATAAAAATATGAGATCGTGATAGAAAAATCAACTGTGGCTCTGATGAAGAGACATATCAGGGCTCTGCCGGTGCTCTCCTCTCACACCCTTATAAACAAACATTCCTGTTGTGATATGGTGACAGGATAATTGCTGAGTTAGTATATATTATATAGTAGTTGCAGCACTGCCACAGGTACAATACCGATCCCCCTATGGAGTCACAGACTTTTTTTACAGTTACACCATAGAACATTATATCAACAATGCAAGGGCTCCTAACTCCGAAAAAAGGATCAAACTTCCTTCAAATAAATACAATAAATACTGCAATACTATCTGTAAATGTACAAATGGGTGCCATGACTGGAATGCAAAAATATAAGCAGTAGCTTAGCTCTTAAAATTTTTCTCAGTGCAGAATTTTAACTAAGTAGAACAGAAAATATTTACAGTCATGTGCATCATTCATATCTGTCTGATAGGATGTAACCCAATTCAGCGGCTGTGGGAGGTTTTTGGCCTGAGGTGTAAACTATCTATAAGTATTTTTCAAATCAGAAAATTGGAGAATAGGTTTATGGAAAATGTGCCACCGTGGCTCCAGTATTTCAGAGACAAGCTGTCACCTTTCACATCTCGATGGTTTATGTATACTGTTCAAGTAGGAGCAGGTATAAAAACATGTCAACCTTGACCCCTCTCTCTCCTCGCTGGAGTTCACCCATGATGTCCCGGTGTGATTCATGCAATAGCGCCACATTCCTGAGCAACACTGTTCATGCAAAGACACATTCCTCCTTCATTTCAAGTGTTGAGCGAAAGTTAGCGTGCGTGCACGCTTGCGTGTATGTGTGTTTTGCAATTATTTCACTGCCACATGAAAGGTCATTACACTGAGAAAAGAAGTAATGGTCATGTTATGACAAGCTGTTTTGAACGAACAGCTTCTCTCTTCCTCTTGTATATGTTGTGGTTTTTGTGTATCAACACCGCAGAGATAATTGTGTGCGTGGGTGTATAATTGTCTGCATGTGTCACGCTCTCTGGAGTGGCTACAGGTCTGTTAACACACGCCTTGCTTTTAATTTAAAAGTAAAATGCAGCAGAAATCTCCAGTGGTCTCGGATGTGCGGCTTGGGTCTCACCTTTGGCTTCTGCTAGTGGTGTAATTAGCAAAGTTTTCTTTTGTGCCCTGTCTTCATTTTTTTTTTTTTTGCCTTGTCTCTCTCAGTGTTTGTAGCCTGTCACTGTTAATGAGTTCGCGTATGACACACACAAAGCTGGGAGGAGACATCACACATGCACCACTCTAAGTTTTAACACCTCATTAGATAATTAAGGCAGAGGGGGTGTTTTTATAACACGAGACTCGGATGAGACATTACCTTTAATTAGTGTCAAAGTAAAAGGAGTGTTTTGCCTGAGCACTTAAGTACAAGCGGAAACGATCTCTTTACCTCGCCGTTGAAGCACTAAATGGAAATCTCTTTCTCTGTGTGTGTTTCTTTTCTTAGGCGAAGTCTGTTCGGCTCCAACCAGGAGGTCTATCCAAGGAGGAGAGCTCGTCTGGCATCATGTGAGCTCCACATTCTCCAGGAGCGTAGCGGAAGAATGATCGTACACATCAGAACCACTAGCACCCCCCCATCATCACTCATGACCCCTGTCATCGGAGTCACCTACTCTTGACTCAACTTGCCTCCCGTCCTCTTTCTCCCCCCTTCATCTCAAAGATAAGGAATGGCCATGTGAGTTTTCAGCCTCATCAACGCCTCTTGCAAATAAGGCCTTTCAGCTTGTTTCAAAATACCAGAGAAAGGAGGGATAAAACACTCCGCGGCCGTCTTTTATACTTCTACCTGGTGTCTCCTTTTATCTTGGTTACCTCCTTAATTCAACTGAAGCACAATCATTCCTTCAACCAGCAGGATTTACATCTTGGAGACAGCTAGCCCAACTGTTTGAGGACACTGGCTCTCAACGTTTCATATTACAGGAGGATTTTTTTTTACAAATTACGCTTATGGAATATCTGCTCACGCTGTGTCTCAATGGGGGATTAAATCACGACAGGAATCCATAATAAGTTCTTTTTTAGGTTTTTATAAGGAGTTTTTTAGTGACTGGAGGTGGACTTGAGTCATCATGGCTGGGAAGGGCAACCCGGTGCCGGGCCCCCACCTCAACGGCTTCCCGGTGCCCACGTACTCCTACTTTTTCCCACACATGTTGGGGAGCCTGTCACCTCCAGCCCTGCCAGGACTGCCTATCAGTGGGTACAGCACCCCCTCTCCAGCCAGTAAGTAAACTTTAGACTTCACCCTACTTGCTCTGTACTGGTTGACATGTCAGGCGTGGGACTAGAGCCAAGCTCTTGATATTTGGCGACTGGAGTAATAGGCTTGAAGAAGACGTGTGTTCTTCTTTTGTGTGTTTTCTGGTTTACCTAGGCAGCTGTGGCATTTCTTTTGTCGCCCCTCTGCTGGGATTTTGTACATCTACTTCTGAATGTGACATTGCTTTAATCTCAACTTATTCAGATCAAATTTTATTTGAAAGACATGCGTATTTGTCAACAGAGAGCTGAAGCCACACACATACACACACACACACACACACACACACACACACACACACACACACACACACACACACACACACACACACACACACACACACACACACACACACACACACACACACACACACACACACACATGCCCACAGACCTATGCTGCCTCCAGCACTGTCCTTAATTTACAAGCCCACACACATCAGCACACACTGATCATGAAAGTGTCACTGTAGATTTCAAGGAAATGATGCAGGACAGCCAGAATGAGTGTTGTTTATATGAGGAACACACATTTGGCAAGTGATCCTCAAATGGATCTCTCAAAAGCTATCGACTTAGACAAACTCAATGCGACAACTGAATAATTCAATCCTTCAAAAAGCTTTTAAACTTCTGTCAAACTGGGTAAAAAGTGTTTCTTCATCAAGAAAGAGGAATTTTTCTCTTGTGTAATGATTTATAAACAACATTGTTTTCAGATGCTTTGTTCAAAGTTCTTTTTGAAAGTTTCTTTACTTCAATAAATGGTTTAATCCTAAAAATACACCATTATAAATATGTAAATGTTCATTTGAATATGAAACTAGCGATGTATTCAACTACAGTACTTTGTTATTATTGGAGCAGTCAGGCTTGTCTGGTGTTTTTGCACATAGCATTGATGACTGCTATTTTTAGAGTAATTTCTAAAAAAGCTTCTTATAACGGCAAATTTTACCAAGTGTTTCTGAATTTTACGCAGAAATTCTGTGACATTTTAGTTTGTTTTGGAGAGCCGTTGAATTGATCTTGCTGCTCTGGCAGACTCAGATTAAATTTCAGAAAAAAGTAAAACCTGATTTTGTTTTTTTTACTGGCTGCTCTATGGAAAATCAACTACAGCTGACATTCTGAACATACCCTCAGATGTAGGGGACTGGAATTATAAAACACAATTTATCTAAGTTAAAGAATTTCTATTGCAAATCAGAACCCTAAAATTTTTTGAAATTTACTTAAGTTTAATATCTCACAGCAGACAAAGGAACAATGCCAAACATCCAGATAATCACATCAGCAGCTGTGGCAGCAGCATAAATATGAACTGAAGGAATAAAGATTGTGGTGCAGACATACTGCCCGTTTGTGTGTATTGGTGTGGACAGGCCTGTCAGAGCGCGTCCTCGCTCTCACCCATTTACAGGAGGTCAGACTGTTGACTTTTTATCTGCTGGAGTTTGAGTTGGCAGCCATTGTGGAGGGAAGTGAAGAACATTTCGTGCCAAGCCAAGTCACACCCACTTCCCCAATACCAGATATACCCACCTCTCAGATTCCTCTTTGTACACCGCTTAAAAATGTGTGTGTGTGTGTGTTAGTGTGTGTGTGTGTGTGCGTGCGTGTGTGTGTGTGTGTGTGTGTGTGTGTGTGTGTGTGCGTGCGTGCATGTGTGTGCATGCGCAACAGGCTGCTCTCCCAGTGTTTGCCATGAGAGGTGACAAAGTTCCTTCCCCTTTGCCGTGGACAAACATTTCCTGTCTGGAAACACTGGAGAGCCAGGGACACCCCAGCTTCCCGATGAACAACACACTCACTTGACAATAAATGCAGTCTCAATCTTGGCCCTTCGTAGGTTCGACAACTGAAACACATCTACCTTCAGCCCTTTCTCCTCTTCCTCTCTCCTGTTCCTCACGTCCTCCTTTAACAGATTGTTTCTCAATCGCGCTGCTTCTCACTCAAACTCTTTAATCGTCTCAGTCACATTTTAACACACACATGCACACACACAAACACACACACACTAGCTAAGCCTTCACCAACCCCATTCACTGCTGAAGGATGATGAAAGTGAGAAGAGGAGAAAGAAAGCGAGAGAGGACCAATGGAGGGGGAGAGAGCTGGTTTGTCTGGGACCTGAATGAGACGGATTTATTGAACATGTGATTGGAGGCAGGAGAGTCGGTCTGCAATGGATTCATGAATTTCAATGCAGGTTAAATACACATAGTTCTGTGTGTGTGTGCATGTGTGTATGTGCGTGTGTGTGCTTATGCTGAGTGAGTAATGCAGCCTGTCTTTTCCACATTATTGTCCTTTTGTCCTTGGAGCTTTAAAAGCCGTGTTTTCGCGTGAAAATAAATTGTTAAATTCTTATCAACACAAAGTGCAGTTATGATTCAAATTTCTATTACATTCATATGAGACATTGAAGGACATTTGGTCTCTTGATACCAAGGCCTCCCTTTATATGAGGTGTTATTTGTTCCCTGAGCTCATGTGTAGATTGTGTGGAAATTGTTTATCCGGCGCAGATATAAAATACAGATGTTAAAGGATGTGATTTGTTGTGTATCATGTTGAGTAAACAGCCCTTAAATCAGATCTTGCCATTTTTTGATGCTGAACTCATCTTCCGTCAAATCTGCATGAATCACCCTGTTTTTTTTTTTCTACGCTCTCTTTCCTTCTACCCTGAGCAGAGAAACTGTCCGGTTTCTCAGCTCAGCCTCCTCTGTAAAATCACAACAGCCCGATTATTTGAAGCGAGGAGAGCAGGAGGAGTAATCGAAGCCTGCAGTCCTCTCTCTCCCTTCGTCTCTCCATGCTGCTGCAGCTCCAGCCTCCTGGGTGATGTCTTTGCATCACATTATCTGATAATCATCAGGTTAGGTTACGCACCGGAGCTGATCATTTGCAGATATTGATATTTTATTGCCTGCAGCTCCAGCTGAATATTATCACCACTGATTGATCACACTCACGTATCCGAAACCTGCACGCCACTGTACCCGATACTCTTCATATCCAATAGCACATGTTCATTACACACACACTCGCACATGCTTGTGTACAACTTTCATTAGTTGTTTTCGATCCTTCATGCCACTGGCCTGCGTGAATACGGAACTATGTGGCAACAACACCCTATGCATTGATCGTGTTGTTATCATTAAAGCCTTCCTCTGTCTGTCAGCACCTTTAACACTGTGTTATTACATTAACACACTGTTATGAGTGATCATAATGAATGGAGCCAGCTTGCTACCTGCTGCTGTGGCGGACTAATTGGCTTTTCCCTACAGAGCGCTCTTGTTTCGGCAGCGACAGTAATTGCTTGATACTGGGGCATTTGGTAGGACAGCTAACGCACGAGTGCAATCTCCTCTGACTTATTAGGAGGATTTTATGGCATTTATGAATGTACTTTTGCGCCAGAAGGGGAAATATGAAAGGGTATTTTCAGGTCTCGAGAAAACGAGTGTGTGTCACTTAACCCATTAAGCAGCTTGTGGTGGAAGGCACTGACACAGGAGTAAATATGGATATGATAATGTTGGGCAACGTGTGTGTGTGTGTGTGTGTGTGTGTGTGTGTGTGTGTGTGTGTGTGTGTGTGTGTGTGTGTGTGTGTGTGTGTGTGTGTGTGTGTGTGTGTGTGTGTGTGTGTGTGTGTGTGTGTGTGTGTGTGTGTGTGTGTGTGTGTGTATGCTGGTACCTGGACAGACAGGTGGTTGCTCTCTGCCCCGGTGGTCTGCAGGAATCAAGAGGGCATGTCAGTATACTCCATGGGTGGCAAGAATACACACACACACACTCATGCACACAAACACACACTGAGGCAGGAACAGTACCTCCGGGGAGCTGGTTGTCATTATTGGAAAGCCATTTGAGGGGTGCCGATACCCTGATGGCGAGGATGCACGCCGTGGAAAACTCATCCAACCTGGCAGCACACTCTCCTTCGCCTCGTCTTAATAACCTTTTTAATTAACTGCAGAGAACTGGGAGCCTGAAAAATGAGCAGAAGGTCTGTCCTCGTCTTACTTTTTCAAAGAGGTAATTGATGCTACTTCACGGTCCACAGGTGGTTGAGGAGTTTTATTTTCTGTACTGCAAGAGATAAGATGAAAAATAAGTAGACTTCACTTTTTGTTCATGTGAAAGGGAGCTTGAAGGTCAGATGTGAACTCATGTCAGCGGCATTGAAGACGGATTCACTGCAGGCCTTATCGTCTTCCTCGCTGGCACACATTGACATTGGGTGGAATTGCCGTGTTATGGAATTAACCAAATTTAGCGTAATTCCAAAGGAGTACTGAGCAGAGACAGGATAAGGCGTTCCAAATTCTTCCTGGGGTGAAATGTTTACCCCAAGAAGAATTGGGCAAACCTACACAAAGCAAAAATATGAAGCAGACAAAAAATCAGAAGGAATTAGAGGTGGAGATGCAGTCCTTCTGTGCTGATGGAAGAGAAGTGGGAGCCCCAGACAAGCAAACACACACACACACACACACACACACACAACACACACACACACACACACACACACACACACACACACACACACACACACACACACACACACACACACACACACACACACACACACACACACACACACACATTGCTTTGGCAGCACCTGTGTCCCGTACCGGCATCATGTGCCAAACACCAGCGAGCTCAGCCAAAAGGGGCTCCCAGAAGAAAAAACATCGTCCTCTCCGTTTCCCTTCATGTCTTCTTCACTGTTTTTGGACCTCTTCACTTTTCTGTTTCTCTCTTCCCTGTCACTCCTTCTTTATTCCCCCACCCCCCCACTACAATCTAAATGGGTTTTACCTCTCTCCTAACCTGATCTGTTCTTCCCTGTCCACTCCTCTCCCTTACAGTGAAATCTTTATTTCATCTGGCTGACAATTGCTCCTTACTCCCCTCACCCCCCACATCTCTCCCTCCCTTCCTTTAATTCGGTCCTTTCTTCCCACCCTCCATTTCTCCACCTGAGGACTTGACAGAGCTATCATTACCCTGCCACTTATTTACTCGCAGCCTGTTATTTTCCATTTGCTTTGAGGGAACCTGGAGCCAAATCCTTGCCCAGAAAACTTGATCCTAGCCACAGGATTTACCCAAGAGTGTCTTGGCATGTGTGGTCCACTTTCCCTGCCCCCTTTTTTGCTCTCTTCTTCTTCTTGTCTTCCTCCTCTTTTTCTGTATCTCTTGCTCTTGCATTCTGTCATTCTGTACCCCCCCCCCATCCAATGGTCGCTTATGCAAATACAGGCAGTCCTTTTCAAAGAGCTGTCTGCCCATAATCCGATGGATGGCTCCATTTTCTGAGTGCTACACACATACACTTTTGCATACAATTACACACACACACACACACACACACACACACACACATACACACACACATAGAGAAAAGTATCACACATCACACATTCTATTAGGAACACAAGAGCACATTCTATCTGCACAAACACAAACACACACACACACGCACACACGCACGCACACACACACACACACACACACACACACACACACACACACACACACACACACACACACACACAAGTGGAACATACATGTACACTGAGGAAAAGCTTTCCTCTGCAGCATGGGTGTTATATATGGAGATGGAGGGGGGGGGGGGGGGGGGGGCTTTAAGCTGCCGTTGGACCAGAACAACTTCAAAACCAGCAGGCTGTCGCCAGCAGCCATGCAGCACTCAGTTGGGTAAACACTGACATAATCTGAATAGCTCTAATCTGACAGCACGGGTATCTTTATTTCTGCTCTCTTCAAAGGCCTCGAAAGGAAGTCAAGACAAGGGTAAAGTGATAAGAACTTCTCCTTTTTTGTCTCCTCCTCCGCAGCTTCTCTATTCTTTCCTTCAACCCACTCTCCCGCTGACCCCCTTCTCCTCCTTTTATCTCCCCTCCCTTCCCGCACACACACACACACATACGAACCTCTATCTTATACCCATTTCGTAACGCCCATTGCATGCAGTCATAACTCAAACTGCTGCATACATTCAAATGTCAATGACTCTTACACAGGCATCATTCCTCTATTGTCCTTTGATAAGGGGTCAGGATGACGGCATGTGTAAAATATAGCCGTTACCTAATGGAGGAGACGAGGGAGGGAAGGAAGGGAGGAAGTGGTCGGAGAGGTTGTGCAGGTTCTGCCCCACATGGCTCGGAAAATGATTGAATTATCAAGCAGAGCTTTGCTTGTTGTCCAAGGGGGTTTCAGAGGGAAAGCTCTTTTCTGAGTGGCTAATGTGCTTTTTCAGCCCAGCACAATGGTTAGCTGTGTTGTGCAAAGGAGCTAAGAGAGCTCTGTTCGGCGAGAGCTTATGGGGCCACCAGCTCTCTCTTGGCACCTCTCTAAGGGGCCCCTTGGCCACACTTAACCTCAAGCCTGTCTGCTATCATTAGTGCACTGCCTCCTCAGAGTGGAAAGATAATGTGCTGGCGACAGCATTAGCACATTACAGGCCTATACGCACCATGTGATAACAAGCGCACAATGAATTCTGCTGTTTTAGGATAATCGTTAGGATTCCAGAGACCCACCTCTTGAGCTCATCAGTTGTGCTCATTGCCTTTTTTAGCCATGTTCTTCATCAGGACAGTTCTTTGGTGTTATACCTTGATACTTACCTCACTGGTCTGGCTACTTTTTTGTATTGTGTTCAATTCTTCAGTGACTATGATAAAAAAAAATACATGAATGAATTATGAATATAAATGTTTTATTGAATGAAATTTTGTAGTAAAACAACCAAAACATTGTGAAATTGTTACATAGGTAAGTGGCACACAATATTGCCAAAGAACAAGGAAGTAATGACAGGTTTAACTGTTCCAGCAAAGGAAATTAGAAAAAAATTACATGCTGGTTTGAAAGAAAACAAGACATTGCATCACCTTTTTTCCTGTAGTGTTTCCTGGTACTGGGCCGCAGGAAAGCCAATAAAATGCCTCATTGGCATTGCTTCTTATTCAATTAAAGAGTGATTTTATAGACCCTGCTTTCCAAACCCCGGTTCCGTTTGTGTTAGTTTTCTGCATACGTAGCTCATCTGATAGTATTTGTGTGACTGTATCAGCCTCTCATAACCCCTTTGTGTTTCATGTCCTGTGAAAATAATTCATGTGGTTACAGTTAAATGTGTACAATATCGTAATAGCATTTAAGAGAGAGGATTTTTACCCCATCTGAAACTCCCTAAAGTGTGCTAAGCTAATAAATTCAGTTGCAGAAAAAGATTTAGCACATTCACAAAATCTACAGGTCTTAAACTGTAGTGTTGTTTGTCCAGAGTGCGGCTGTGTTGGAGAAAAGAAACTCTGACATGTGTGCTGCAGACAAGACGAAATCACCAATCAGCACATGCAATATTAAAATCAATGAACCACCCTTAGATAAATAGATTCCATGTGAATTGTGCATCCTGCCTGACCGCTCTGCACGAAAAAAACAGATGTTGGCTGTAAATTGATAAATCATATGAGGCCAGCAGGTACTTCTGGTCCATTTTGTTTCACTCAGTATACATTGTGGACTGGACTCCGGTGTCATGTGCCCTTTTGCTTATGTGCTGGGATTGATGCATTTAGAGCAACAATACAGCTTCCCCTTGAATGCATCAGGCATAGTCCTTCTCTTTCTGAGAGCAGTTGAGCTGAAAGGATTTTACACAGGAGCTGATAGGAAGTAATACAATTTTTAAATTTTAGTTGTGATTACTACAGTCCTGGGTTTAAAATTTCTGTCCCATTTTAATATAATTCCTTATTTCCTTTATGTCACACTGCTGTGCTTGAGTTGTTCCTCTAGTTCAGTTTTCATCCATTCACTCTTTCCCTTCCATTATCTGTTTTCGCTTATCCTCTGAAGGGTTAGAGGTCGCTGAAGCAAACTCCAAAGCTCAACCGTTGAGCCAGGTATCGCACTTGTCTCTCGTTTTGTATTCCGTTTTCTTTTTTAAAGACACCCAAAGACACCTTTTCTGTCTTTACTTTCATTTTTGTAAGCTCCATTTTTATCAATCTGTCGCCATCTTCCTCTTTTCCAGAGAGACATCCTGTAAACATGCTCATATTAAAAACAGACAGAGCCCTCCGTTTGAATGGGCTTTCTCAAGAACAGGTGCACATTAAGTCTTGATTAGCCCCTAATTTGCTCCATCTCGTGCAACAAACAGATGTTCTCACAGTCACACAAGCCAGGCAATGCTGCTCAAGGAATGCAGCAGTCAAAGCGGCCATTTTTACCCTTGTATTATTTTATTTCCCTCATAACCATGGAAGCTTCTCAGTGGAGAACGAAGCCAAAAAACAAAAAAATTAATGCAAATGACGATTGAGCGAACACTCTGGAGATTTCTACCTTCCAAACAAGCTAACCTCTAATTAATCTCTCTGCTAACACACATCACAACGAAATGATTCAATCATATAGATCTGTTAGACTTTCCAAAGTAGTTGGCTGTTTCTTGGTGGATGTTATTTTTCACTGTGTAAGCTGAGGAAAACTCCTCATCATCATCACTGCAAGTACAGTTCGGGTACGAGGCCAGATTAACCTTGAAGCCCCGTTCTCTTGCTTGGCTCTTCCTCTGAATTATAGTATACAAAATAATCCCATAATTATAATTTGCTTTTTAATTAATAAAGAAAATCGTCCTATAAAATTTTTCTGATGCTTGATTCAAGAGGAAAACTCTCATGACGCTCATCTTCCATGACCACTCTATGAGATGAGTCTGATTGAGCAGCATTTTCTCTTATTTGTAAATGCTCTTGGTAACATGTTTGTTGTCATTGATCAAAATCGAAGCTCTGCAGTGTGTTCCTTGGAGCCGCCAGTGTTCTGTGGTCAGTGGAGGGAAATAGTCATAGCTGTGAGGTTGTGCAAAAAAACATTGTCTTTGCGCAAATGAGGACTAAATTCGTTGGATATGTTTGTGTTCCCCAGTTGAATTTTTTTTCACAGTTTGCAGTTTTGTTAGGGATGATTTTTGGATGGGCAATTTTACACTCCAATATTAATTTGCTGCTTGCTTTTTATTCTTTCATTTGGTTTAATTGAAGCAAAAGTGAAGCCTGAAATTATCGATTATATTCCGATCGCCGTCTGCTGGTTTTCACTTTGCAGTGAAATGTCAAAATTGTTGTTTTCACACAACAGAGGGACAAAGGTGGACAAAGTTTTAATTGACCTCTCCTTTAACTCGGTTTTATGTTTGATGGATTTGGCCATGGAAGACTTTCACTGGAGTTGCTTTACACACACGCTCATGCACACGCACACGCACACGCACACGCACACACACACACACACACACACACACACACACACACACACACACACACACACACAATGAACACAAAAAAGCCATTCTTGCCCTGCATCAAACTAAACAGTTCCCTTGTGTCATAAGTCAGATATAGTTTGGCACAAACATGCATGTGGTTTTATGGATATTTTCTCTGTCCATTGTTGAAACATAACACAATTCACATCCTGATAAAGCACCAGACAAACACAAGCATAAAAAAGCAGTTAAGTCTGTTTTGTGTACACTGGGGACTGAAGAGAAAATCTAAATCAGCATGAATCAGCCAATAGGATAAGTTTACGGTTATCAACAGGACTGTGTTTTTTCACGTCAAATTTTAATGCTTCAACAAATAAAAACACTCTTATCCTCACACGCCGTCACATGACACAAACTCATTTTTAGTTTGTTTTTTTTAAATTTTGATCCTTCCATGATGTTACTCACCACAGCAGCTTTCACACTCTACAAAAGCCCCACACACACCCACTAGCATCAGGTATTTGTCTCCTGTGGGACAGGATACAAGGCTTGCAGGTCAAGTGACGCTGCAGGAGACACAGATCTTTATCTGCACCGGCTGTGATTGGCTCTGTTAATCGACAGTAGACAAAATGTCAATGTGGACAACTTTCATCCACTCATGAGCACAATGCTGTGATGCATACTGACGTTGTGAATGTTGGTAGATGGTTAAATATTTTTTATTTGAACATCATTCATTGGACATTATTAGAAAAGGTTACCACAGATAAAGAATGGGCTTAGTTAGCTATTAAAATGGTATCAGTCAGTGGAGACAAGGAGGAAACAAGCATTGGGTTACAATTCAACTTTCTAAAAACACAGTATCTGAATTGTGAGGTCCCACGCTGTGATGTCTGTTCTGCTGAGTCTGTGACTAGATGTTGAAACAGAAGGAGTAAGAGGTGGAGGTGACTGATCAGAGGGACACAATGTCGACCTCAAGAATTCCCTAAGTGATCATTCTTTGAGAGACAAGACTGAAGAGGAGGTTAGGAAAAAAGAAAGATCGAGAGTAAATGAGGGAAGTAAAAGGCCCCTCCAGGTATCTTAAATCACGACCGGCCCAGACTCGCCCCTCACCAGGAGCAGATTCGCATGAATGACCAATGGCTTTCTGAAATACCTGCAGCAAGATGCACTGATGTTGGGAGTGAATGATGTATTTTGGTCATGTGTTTTTGTCTCTCAGATGTCACATGCATGGAATTGTCTCAGTATGCTTTCATTTATGTCTCTTAAAATGTTTGTTTACACTACACCCCAGAATATAGGTTAAATGTCTCCGTTTACTGTTAACAGAGAAAGAGAGACAGCCTGAAGGAGAAGTCTAATGGTGTCAGAGGTGGGATTTTGCTGAATCAATATTTACTCATCAAACAAAAGTATTTCCTGTAAGCACTCGGCCAAACTCCCGTTCTCACCATGTCACTTTTTTGCTCTGTGTGTGTTTTAACCCTCCAACCTTTCAGAACAGTTCCCTTTACAAATGCTCACCTTCCACATAATTTATTTTCCCTCCCTAGGCTCTGACATTTGTCTTAATAACCCACATCTTCTGTCTCTCGCCCACTGGTGACAACCCTTCGTCCTTTTCCTCCAGCTATCTCTCCTGCCCTCAATTCAAAAGACATTAGACACTGCATAAGAAGAGAGCAAGTGCTTATCTGTCCACCCACACATCTATGCAGTCATACTGAGGGTTTAAAATGGGTCTGATGGTTGAGTTGTGTAAACAGCGTGAGGGAGCAGGTTTGACTCGGGCAGTTGTGTTAAATTAACTAAGATTATTCTCACTGATGTTCTCATGGGTGTGTAAGACAAGGGCCTGTTGTTGTATTTCATTAAGTGTGGGAAATATCCACACCCTTTATGTTTTTTTTAAGGGGGAAGTTTTACTTTTTCTTGCCTTTTGAGTTTGGCTGTTGCCAATGTGCATGCATTCCTGCGTGCATGTACACATATTACACAACTGTGAACATTGAAGGACAGTGAGTGATTTTCTGATGAGCATTACGTGGTTTACTTATCTAAAGATGTCTATATACATTCTCTGCTCCCCACCCATTCCCAACATACTGGAGTCCTGGCAGATGTGCTTTCAAAGCCAGCAACTTTCAAACCTTTGAAAAATAGCCTTTGTGTTAAAAACAGCCCTTTTTGGCTTGGAGATACACATTAAAAGTAACTGAGGAGCTCCAGGCGGAAGAGTTTGAGGGGAATCATTTAAATCTTTATTATGAAGGTGGACGTCTCTTTGTGTTTGCTGTGATTGGTTTAACCATGTGCACAGAAGGTGACATAGTGTTCCCCCATGATTCTTTTTTTCTGTGTGGTTCTGCACATGTACAGCATGTATACAAATCTCTTAATGCACATAGCTGTCGATTTAAAACAGTCTCACCCAACATTTAGGTAGTGTTGATCTGACTAAATAGACTCAAACCAGGAAGAACATCACTGGATATTTATCAAGGTAATGGTTATTCCAGACTTTGACATTGATTGTTGATGGATTATTGGTCTAAATGAGTTTAAACAATGGACACAGCATTGTTTTTAATATGAGCTCCTTTCACTCTTTCCCCTGGTACCCCCTTCAAAAGAATCTCAGATTGATACCAGATCCTGCACCAAAGAAAATGAGAGAGGCGGTACCTGAGATAAATGCATTCTTTTAAAAACAGTTCTTGAATGTTTGCATTGTGAAAAGTATTTGTCAAATTAAGGTTCTAAATGTCAGTTATTGGTTAATATAAACAGCGCTACCTCTTAATTTGTTTTTGTGCTTCTCTTGAAAGTCAAGAGATCTTAGTGCTCTTGGCCCTCCACTCCATTTAGTTCTTATTGCAATAGTCTGCTGAGAGGCTGGTGGGGTTAATGGAAGGCACTTGTGTAGTGCACTAACTCTAAACCAGTCATTCCCATGGCAACCAGATAGAGACACCAAGGGAAATGAATGGATGGAAAATTGTTGGTGGATAATTTGCAAAAGTAGATTTGTTTCATTTAAACCTGCCCAAGAGTTCACAAAATAAATCCCCAATGAAATCAGTGATGAGTGTAAATAATCACACAATCATTTACCCAATGTTATCTAGCAAATATCAAAAATTCAAATACCTGCAATGTTTTGTTTTCTTATGATATCATGTGTGTGTGGAGTTAATTCCTCAAAGCATTATGGTATTACTAGCAGCTGGTTAGCTTAGCATAAAGACTGGAAGAAAGGAAAAACATTCATCTAACAGGCATATGTGGTATCGACTTTCTCATCTAACAGCAGGGACACATTAGAGACGGAAGTCTCTCATAGCTGCCTGTTTGCTTTTTAGTGCATATGCTAACCAGTTAGCCTCTTCAGACTGAGTTCAAGGAGAGCGATGAGCAAGCAAGAATTTATTTACTCAAAAACTGTTTTCCAAAAAATATTTGAATGTTCCTCTTTCACACAAAAAGCAGCTAAAAAGTATGCATGCCAGGCCAGTTACCTTTTTTTTTTTTGCTTTCGCGTTGCTCTTTAGCTGCAAATATCGTAATCAGGGTTTTATTAGGCCACTTTACACAGTGATTACACACTGGAACCCAGTTTGTGTTTCCAGACCAAAAATATCGTTGGCTCATGAGCAAAAGTTCAAAGTGCAACAAATTTCATAAAATACGAGTGTTCCAAATCTTTGTCCTGTAATGTGATTAAGCGGATTTATATGACATATGTGTCTGTTGTACAGTTAAAGGGAATGAAGTGTCAGTACAGAGTTTCCAAGAGAACAAATTTGACTTTGTTTCTGTAATTTCTTTGCCTTTATTTGTACCTGTTTTATATGCTGCCATGGCTACATGCAAAGGCCTTCACAGGGCTTTTACTTTTGTCCGTCGTACCTCAGGTGTTGTGTTTCAAGACTTTGAAAAAGCAATGGAATGAATGGCGCTTTGTCACATACACACACACACACAGACACACACACACATACACATACACACACATATACACACACACACAAACACACACGGAGGAGAGGTCGCTCCTCATTCTACAGACTTCAAAGCTAGGTGTCCCTTGAGAAACTTCAAACGCTGGGGAGGCCATTAAAAGACAAAAATTATTTTCTGTAAGCTCGTGATTTATTTGATTGAAAAATGAAACCACTAACCCAGCAGACATTATTTTTCCTTCCCAGGGCCTGCTCTACCAGGCAGAAACTAAATTGCTACCAGGTGGGAATCTTCTTAACAGAACTGAAGCTTTCTTGCTCGTTCTTGTCTTTCAGCATCACCTTTGACTCCATGGCTCATTTTTATCTCTGATATTTCTCTTCTATCCTTCTCAATATTTCTTCAGAATTTCCTTCCTTCTTTAACAATCAGGACTAAAGGCACACACATGTGATCCACTAGGCTCCTGGCTTCTCTGTTTTGTATGCTACAAGTGAAGTCTTACCTTGTAATCTTACACAGGCCCATATGTCAATGAAGAAACAATAAAAGAGGTGGAGAATGGTTGGGATGTGTTTATTTGACAAAAATGTAAGGAGGCAATGAAGTCTGAGGGCTAGAGAGAGTGATGAAGACTTGGAAGCACTTGAAAAGCATAGAATTGTATGGAAGTCGGCCTCCAAACTCAAAAAACAGGAGATCATTAGAGACTCCGGATGTTCAATTGAATCTTCACTAGTTAGATATTAAAGATAAGATTAAACTATGCATATAAGAGCTTCAACTGATCTGGGTCAAGTGTAGTTTTAATGTAGCAGAAGTAACTTACTGCTGATTGGAGCAGGTTTAGTCTGTGAAGTTGGTTCAGAGGTATTCAGGGAAATTTATGGCCTGTGTTGCAGACCAGAAATGAGATCACTGATCATAAAGCATGTATCTCATTTTTCCTTTCATTTGTATATATGAATGAAGTCAAAAGCCCATGATCTGCTGTGCACATTTAAGCATTTGATGCCCATGGGGACCAATTTTCACCTGAGTATTAGTGCCAGAGGATATTTGTTTCCAGAACACTCACTCCTTTCTATTAACTTTTCGTGCATAAGCTTATATAGATGTTCGAACATATATCAAGAGCATGTGATGATAGACTAGTCCACTGGCAATAAATGAAAGCAGACAGCTTGAGATTTAGATATCATAACTGATGATTAAAATTGAATTTAATTAGAAACAATCTAATCAATGTTGGCACGTGGTGTCTTTATGACAGAGATGGGTTAATACGACTGTCATACCCACAACAGAATAGGAGGCATAGGCCTACGTTTCCCTCGCGTGTTAGTTGTGTCTTGGTAACACAACCCAGTGTCAAGCCTTACATTACTCAGACCCATGTATGTAAGCAAGGATAAATATATTTAAGTCGTATAGACAAATAGCTTGAAACAAATGAGATGACCCAGACATTATAGTTGGTCAGGAAAAACAACAACAAAACATTGACTTGATTTCTGATTTTTGTAATCTTATTGGATTTGTTTTGTTTATGCTTGAAAAGATGCGTATTAAAAATACTTGTTTATCGCGGTGGAAATTTGATATTTCCACCATCCTGTGGTTTGAGTGTTTTGGCCACTTGGCACACAAATCATTAATTCTGTGTGTATTTTATGCTTAGATGTGGATAGTCACACTGTTTATGAGTGTTTCTGTGCGCCCCCATGTTTGTGTGTGTGCAGTACTGATGAAAAGGTGTCTCCTCCTCTACCTCCTCCTCCTCCTCTTCCTCCTCTTGCTAATGTTATCTGACTTCCTTTGGGCCCCTGACAAACCCACCAAACAGGGAGAAAATAGAGCGCTTTATTGGGACGCCTGTCAGGACTCCCCCTGGATTTATGGCCAACAGACAGTTTTTATCACTCAGCCGAGGGAGGCAGAGTAGAAAGGGGCGGAGGGGGGAGACACGGAGGAAGAAGAAAAACTAGGTAAAGAACAGAGCGATCCTACCCCTCATTTGCATGTAGAACATATCAAACTGGATCCATTTCTCCTAAATGCTCATTAAATAATTTCACTGTCTACATCTTGAACACATTTGCTGGACGAACCAGTGCCACCAGAGATGCTTGTTGAATTTATTATGTCAGTTCCTCAAAATCGTTGCAAACCAACGGCACTTTTTTTTTGTTGCTTGTTCGCAAAAGGAAAAGCCAGAGGAGTAAACATAATTTGTGTCACTGTGATTGATCAACCATGGATGATGACAAGGTGCTAACAGAGAATTAAGTCATGATCGGTTCTTCATGTCAACGTCTTCATT
Organism: Antennarius striatus; assembly: GCF_040054535.1. Classification (NCBI taxonomy): domain Eukaryota; kingdom Metazoa; phylum Chordata; class Actinopteri; order Lophiiformes; family Antennariidae; genus Antennarius; species Antennarius striatus. The sequence continues at coordinate 7,833,107 of NC_090796.1, read as the reverse complement.
TTGTTCTTGTAAATCCCGGCGATAATTCACCACAAATGTACTAAGTTATGGACTAAATGATGATTGCACATTACTTGTGTTTCAGTATACTGTGACGGAGCTGTGTGTACTGTTAATTCTCATCCAAACAACTTCTCAAAACCATGACTGAAGTAAACATGCTAGCGTTACACAAAAACTCTGTTTCTCATTAAGGGCGTCTATATACAGTGCTTTCCTCATTGTCTTTTGCTGAGTCATTCAAGGATGTTTTTAGAGTCCGTGCTGTAATCCAGCATAATCCATCTGAAGTTAGCCCTACCTTTTTTTGTACATCCTGCTTCAAAGTGGTGATGTATTGTAATTGTCAGCGTTTGTGTGTTCGGCCATTCGTCCGTCCGTTAGTCCACCAAATATCTTCGCGACCATTGCAGATAGAAAGATAAAACAAAAAAGCATTACTCGGGCAGCAAAGGGGATGATGACCTTGACCTTGAGAAAACTAGGTCAAGGTCAAATTTTAACTTTTGTACACTCAGGAACTGGATAAGATAGAAAGATGTGGGAGGAGGCCAGTGTGAGTAAGACCATAGATCAAAGCTAGTTCTTTGATCTACGAAAGTAGGTCAGAGCACTAGCTTTGGTCTTTGACCTATGCAAGTAGATCAGGGTAAAATTTTGAATTCAGGGGTGTCACGGGATGTTGCGGTCTCTGACTGCATTGGTTCTTGTTTCTTTTTTGATAGGCCTTCAGTGGTAGTTGGTGAGTACTTTGTGTACTATTTGCAGAGTATTTGGGATAGAGACAACATGTTAAATAACAGTTGTGACTGTCAAGGTTGTGAAAAATATCACAATGTCAATACATTATAAATACCGCATGTTTTAAATAAATACAATACACACGCGCGAATATGAGAATCTCTTATGCTTTAGTGAATATTCTTATTTTAATATCCATATTTTACATTTTCTTCCAGTGCAGTCGTATCAAATTGTACTTTATTATTTCCAGACTCTGTCATTCTCAAGGTGTTTGCAAATTATTTTAGTTGTTGTCTTGTGGGGTTCTGTGTTGAACCATTATTGTCTACTTACACGCTGCACTAAAATACATTTTCCTCAGTAATTATTATAACCATTTAGGTTATTCATTGTGTCTTTTCTGCTTGGTAGAGTTATAAAATCGCTGTTTTGGAAAATAAATAAAATGAGCATTTTGGTGTCACATTGATTTATGTAATCTACTCATATTTGTGTTCTGTCAGAAATGCCTTCCTATGTTCTAATTACCCATGAATCATGTTAAATGCACTAAGTGCATAATGGTTGGCGCATTAGCATTGAATAACCTCTGTTACATGCTAACTAGCATTCAGTAGATCCAAAAACGTGACATGTGTTGGATCACAGTGACAACAACACACAGCATTGATGTTGTAGACAATCTGTACGCTTACAGGCAAAAACTGTTTATGGAAGAGTTGCGAGTGAGTCGCTGCCCTTTATCCTCCACCTCCTCTCCCCATCCTCGGTCTTTGTCTGCTGAGAGAATGAATTAGGGATGGCAGAGCCTTTCTAAGGGCTTTTAGTGAAGGGGAAAAGAGGAGGACGAGAGGGGAGAGACGCAAGTTAACAGAATCATTAGCACTGATGATTTAACTGGTTTGATTTAGTGTCGCTCTACGCTTTTCTGGCAAGTGAGGCTATCGTCCTGTGGATTGGAGGGGAAAGAGTTTTCTTTTCCCTCGCAACATCCTTCCTTCCTGCCCCTGAGGAGTTCCCCTCTATGTGTTCTTGTATAGACCCCGCCACCTCACCTTCCACCCTGTATCTTCTTCATTTAACACAGCTTTCCTATCATGTTCCCCCTCTCATTCAGACGATCCCTTTCTCCTCATCTTCTCTTTTCCCCCCGTTTTTCATTGATATGAAGATTTAATGGCCTCAGACAAGCTTTCTGTGTCAGCCCACAGAGAGTGTCAGCGGGGGCACTCTGTTCCCCCCTCAGTCTCTACTGAGAGAATCACTCTCAAAGCTGCTTGGGCACACACACAGACACACACAGACAGACACACACACACACACGCACACACACACACACACACACACACACACACACACACACACACACACACACACGCACACACACACAAAAAGTGGGGAGGGCACAATTCACACTCTTTGCATATGTAGCTTTTCTCGCTTAGGGCGGTATCAACCCAGGTAAGACTAAGAGAGGGGCCAACATTTGTGAGTGCACTACATTACCCATGGTTCCCCAGCCAGGAATCAGATCAAGCATTTCCAAGATTGTATTTGTTTTGATACACACACACAGACATGTAATCACTGTGGTACCCACTTACACACACACACACACACACACACACACACACACACACACACACACACACACACACACACACACACACACACACACACACACACACACACACACACACACTGAAAGCTAACAAAACTAGAGCAGGATGTGCATCTCTAATCCACTTCTACATCTCCTCTCTTCCTTGTCCCCCATTCTGTGTTTTCTTCCCTTTTGTTTTTTCGCCTTTATTCAGGGATCAGGGACCCCTGTGCCTCCCTCTGTCTGCCCTCAGGGCGTCCCAATTCACCAACCTGGTGAATAATTAATGCCGGCAGGCCGAGTTGATTAAAATAACACGTCAGGTCTCCTTCATTGAGAAAAGGCATGACTGTGCCTGTGATATTGTGAGCCACAGTGCGGGGGGGGGGGGCTTATTCATCATATTAACCTTGATTAAGATTTTATGGGCACAGGAGTGTTTCAGGGTCCGTGAGGTTTTCCCATTGTAGCATTTTATTGCGGTTTTGACAAGAATGAAAAAAAATGAGCCCCACACCAACAAACCTCTAATGAATGTGACGCCAAACCATGCTGACTTTGTTTGCCGTTTGGTTTTTTTTTACCTCTTAAATTTGGCTCTTAAACCTGTAACTTCTGATACAGGGGGGTGGGGGGGGTGGGAGTCGTTATTCAAAACTTTCTAAATTGCTGGATGAACTCTGCCAGAATCACACAGTCTCCTCGACCGTGTCGTTCCTCTGTTCATAAAGTTTTTAAATGGAAGCAGATGGCAGTGGAT